>NW_027279990.1:0-157668 GCF_046629955.1 Centroberyx affinis
TCAACTATTTCTAGGCTCCAAAGTAAATTTGCACAATCACTTTTTCTAGTTTTGTCATTTCTGTTGCTGGCTCACTAGTAGGATAATACTGTAATATTAATGCTGCACTGGCAGCAGCGAGAGGTAAAAATTTGAATTGCAATACCCAGAAATCATGTAACATGTTGTCAGTAAACTGCACTCATGTTTACCAACCTGGTCGGTCTGTGCTGCTTTATACCAAAGGAAACCAAAGTTTGTATTTTGCTCTCAAGTTTTTATTCAGCACTCCCTGTGGGTGGAGAAGTGACCATACTGACACCAGAATTTAATTTGGGCAAATAGGGAAATCTACTGGGTCTCAAATGTCATTTTGCATCATTTTGTGATTTAGGCTGATAAGATGGGTGCGTTTTTACATAAACATCTTGCCTAGTGCAGCTTTATATTAGGATATTCCTCAAGAGTAACATTTTGAATAATCTCAGATCGTTTACAGCTACATAAATGCGTCCCACATTAAGCTATGGGTGCATCAGTGGGTATTATAGTAGGATAGTGGCCAGCTCAGTGATGGAGGGAAGGCACGCACGGCTGCTCTACAGGCTCCAGACAGAGACTGACGGGGAAGCGTGGTGCGAGCAGACGGAGGAATCTCCTCTCGTCTGCTTATGTACGTCAGCCAGGGTCACTGCCATAGACAATCCTCAGATGTAAATGCAGCAAAGCACAATGGCAGACAGACACACAGACAGACGTGCTCACACCTCTCCAGGATTGCGGCACGTCTCCGGCTGTCAGCCCGGGCCGCGGAGGTTAAGGGAGGTCAGGGTGGCAGAGCAGGAGCAGGCGGACAGCTTGTCAATGCTGTTGACAACAAGACGAATGAACCAATACTTGAGGGAGCAACAGGCCTACTTTCCTGTTTATTAACACACTGTACTGCTACGCTTGGACGTCCCCCAAAACGCTACTTACGCTGCTTAGTCTCAGCTATTTAGCTCTATGAGGGCATGTTAACAACTCATTCACACATTCCCTCGTGAGCGAATCTGAATTTCTATTTTCTCATAACCATTACCTCCCTGCAAACCATCTCAGCTCCCGGGTTCTCAGTCTAAAGCCATGGATCTATATGAGTTGTTATTGGGCCAGGTTGGCTCAAGCCGGCGCATTCATTTGTCACCGCAGGGTGACTCAGAGCAGAATTTGTGATCCCAGAGTCAACATTAACATCGGCTTTCTAGGGCAGGGGCTTCATTATCGAGCAGAGGCATGGCGAAAGACCATTACCGCTCCGGAGAGAGATAGAACATGGAGAGGAGGGAGATGGAGGGCGAGGAAATATGAGAGGAGTGGGGATATAGGATAAGGAGAATGATGAAGTGGGGCGGAGAATGAGGGAGCGTGAATGAAGGACGCCAGCGTGGGAGACGGGGGGGGGGGGGGGGGGGGGGGGGACCGGGCTGATAAATCACCGGCAATAGATGACGGGACGCGCCGCACCCAGGGGATTGTCCCAGCAGCGTGAAAGTGACACCGTGATTCGCAATTAACTCCAAGCGGAGGAATGGGGATTTAGTTCCCTTCGGATTAATTCCGGGAATGTTGTGATACCTGACGAGATGGAATAATGATCCTGTTGGGGTGCAGGAATCATTATTATCATTTAACTTGTATAATGGCGCTTCTCTCCGGGGAACAACTGCCAAAATCTGGGAGACTGAAGAGCATACCAAATTAGACCTAGAGGTAGACCCAGGACAATCGACGTGCACGGCCATTCACAGGGCTTGAGTCATTTTATGTTCTGGTTGAGCTTCGTCTGTCTAGCCACTGAGTGTTTTTTCATTATACCCAAGATACTTTCCCAATCTCTAATCAACTTAGCCAAATGCTCAGAGATTCGAATGCAGCTCCTAGTAACTTGAAGAGCATTTTGTATCACAAGCTTCCTACATTCTCCCATCTAACAAAACTGCAGCAAGTAGTAAAAGGAAGAAAGTCCCAAGCGACCTCAAGGACAAGATGACTCAGTCGGGCTTGACGCCGATATCCGTGCTGAACACCAGCCACTTCTGCAACACAGGTCTTTTGAGAAGGCCGTAATTACACTGAACACACACTCTCGCAGCTGTACACGCTCACTCACTCCCACAGACGTTTCATTTGAAGATAGGGCCATACTGATGCAGGGTTTGTATTAATATATCTGTATTAATATGTATGAATGAAAATGAGAAATTACTGATTCATTCCCCAATGAAGAGCCTTTTTCTGATGGCATAAAAAAAAATCATTCCTCAGAATCAAGTTTACAAAGATAAAAATGATGAGAGGCTGTGATGGCTGAGGTCTTTAGATTTGAACCACAAATTCAGCAAACCTCAAAGTCATATCACTCATTTTACATTTTTTATATTTTCCATTCAGAATTTTGCATAATCCACGACCCCAGTGTCAGTAATAGGCCAATACAACATCATGGTATCATATCATAGGTTGGCTTACTGATAACCCATGTTTCTGGCCCAATGTGAATTTATATATTTCTCATTATTTCTTCATTTTATGTGCACCTCCTTCACATTAATACAGTCTTGACTACTTGGAAACTCAATACAGTGTGAAAACTACAGATAGCAAAGCAGACTATAGCTTATTTGCCTCCATATTATTATTATTGTATTAAAAGTTGGGGCTAAGCAAAGTGAAGATGAAAATGAGGAAGTGCTTTTTATCACATTGAGCATCCTACAGTCGACGTAACTTCTGATCCAAAGCGAACAAGCCTCATTCTCATTCCGCTAAGCAAGAGGTCGAGCCGATTGGTACTCCAGTCCCATCCTCCATGCTAACAGCTCTCTATTATCAGGTGACTCGGGAATGAGCCCCCTCTGATTTGGCCATGTTGCGCGGTATTGATTGGGCTGGAAGGCAGTGTGTAAAATGGGAGAGAGGTGGGATGACCTTGTCTCTTCTACTCCTCTTCTGATTGACGAATAAAGTCGGGCCAGCTGTGGAGATGCACCTGCATAGTAATCCCCTCTCTTTCAAATTGTCCAGTTGAAATGTGTATTTTGCGGTAAAGGAGCTTCCACAATGGGAAATTAAGTATCTCCCACACACCAGAATTGGGCTAATTCCCTTTCCATTGCCTGTCCATCTGTGTGCTATTATCTGCAGGTTGTTATTCCATATCTTTCAGATAAGCTGCTTGAAGTTTTTCATATGTCTTTTCATCTCGGGTGTCTATGACTTCTGCCTTTTTTTGTTTTGGACAGGGCCGTGGAGAGTGTGAGCATGGGGGGGGGGGGGGGGGGCGGTGCCACACACAGTGAATCTATCCCACAGTCTGTTTGTGCTCCACTGACACAGTGTACTCCCCGGCTCCCTCGGCAGTCCCGTCGCTGTCGAGTCAAATAACAGCATTTCAGATGGGCTCCTCATTCTGACACAGCTAGCCGACACGCCAGGAGGCCAAAGAGAATCAAAAAACTGGTGGGGATCTTTCAGAAAAGTACAGAACTCGCCCGCGTGTCCCGCGCAGAACGCGCCGGAGAAGGCTTACGAGTTCTGCCGGCGCGCTCGTGCGCACACTGGCACGGCTAACCCGAAAAGTGCCCATTTTCCTTCTCGCTGGCATTTCTTCCAAAATGTCAAATCAGTCACCTGGAACGAGTTTACACGGCCCTTCGGGAATCTTCTTTTAGAATGTCAGGCCAAGCCACGAATCCGCACAAAAGCGTGGATAAAGCACAACGTCCGGTGGCTTCTCATAGTGGAGCCTGAGGGCGGGAAGCAAGACGCCCAGGTCTCAGATGACTCGGTCACGCTGCACTTATCAAGTGTACATGTAATCTCAGGCAGTGTTTTGTCTCCGCAATAACCCGGTCATGTTTATCTTGTGGAAGTATCTCATGACCCCGTTTCCTGTCCAACTCGGCTCCTTAGGACGGTACGTCTGCATACTCCACTGATTTCCTTCATACCGTCCCCAAGGCCCCTAAAAAGCAGGACACTTGTCTTTCTGGGGAACCAAACAAAAAAAAAAAAAAAGACAGACATCCACCAAATGCCATCTAACAAGACAGCGGTATTTACTGCCATTATCTGGGCTTCGTCTCACGTTTACTTTTAGTAGGACAGTGTAGACAGCTGCAATAAATCGAGCTTGCTGACCACATAAAAAGAAAACTGCAGTTTACGGTGCCTCGGGGCATAGAGAGAAACAGGATGAACAAAGTTATACCTGAGGCAATAAACAGGCCTTGGCTTGCAAAAGCATAAGAATAAACTGAGACCTGACGCAGAATCCATAACAATAACAGACGATGATTGTCACAGGACGTGCTATAGGCCCGGGACGGGACGTGTTGCAGCCGCCGCTTTCCTCGTCTCGGTTAGTCATGTAGAGTCTCCGTCGGCTTGGGGAAAAGAGGGATGTTTACCTCTGATTTGATCCACAGCACTACCCAGGATCCGGGACCTGTGTTTATCTGTTGAGTGTGTACACAGTATCGAGCTCGGTGTCAAGAGGTCTGTCTCTGCGGCCGCTTTAATTCACCTTTGATTTCACAGATTGTGCAACTGGTTCGTAAAAGTTTGGGTAATTTGCAGACTGGTTTGCCGCATTTTTTTTTTTTTTTTTTGCTGAACCTTTAAAAAAAAGTCTGCATTCCCTAAGCCATTTCATCAAAAGTTTTCTTAAATTGCTGATTATGAATACCTCCAACATTCTGGCGAAGGTTCAGAGGGTTTTTGTGGTTTTAAATAGCCTACCTTCTTTTTTGAACTGGGATGAATGGCGATATCCTTTCCATGCCCCCCATGGAGAGATTCATTTGAAATAAACTGAGGGAAAAATTTGGCTTTGCGTCTTCGCTGGCAGTGTTTGGGCTTGTGAGGAAAGGCCAGGGGCACACTTGGACTCTGGAGAATAATGATTTACACTGAAGAGCACATAAAGTAATGAAGCAGGGGGCGGATATTTAACCGAGTTGGACTTGAGTATCAATAGCCTGCCTGGGATTTAAAATACACCATTCTAGGTTTGCAGTTATATCTGTTATAATATTCGGCGGTAATAATCAAGCGCAGCCCTTGGGCCAAATCTGAGCCTGAGAGGGAAAAAAAACCTACATGTGGTCTTAAGAAAGATATTATAAGACAAATTTCCTTTGTGGCAACAATTATATCTACCGGAATCAGTTAATGGAAGCCATAAGTTAATGTTGAATAACAACCTTAATATAAAAACCACTCCTTGAAGAGGCTTTTAAGAAAGTAGTTTGACTTGAATATATAGAGTATTATAGTATGCAAATGACTTTATCAATGAAAAACTATATCAGAAGTGAGGGGGCAGTAATTGGTTATTGAACTTTATGGTGCCTCTATTTAGTGAGCATCCCCGTTTATCAGCTTATGGATACTGTAGGATAGCAAGACCAGGCCTGTAATTAAGACAATAATACCTTCAGGAATACAATTTGACTTTTATTGCCCTATTGAGTCTGCTGCCAGCATCCTATTGACTCGCACTTTGGTTGAGAATAGGATTAACGATCGGCTGCATCCTGATGCACCACAAATACTCAACTCTTGGAAAGGGGGAAATCATTGCTAATTCTAGAAAAGTCACTAGTTACCGAACTCTTCATGTGACAGAACGCATATACGAGGACACGCATGTGTGTCCATGTCTACTGTTGGGGCAAGCCGGGGCATTTTCCGCCTCCCATCGAATATGTTCCGACGTTCCCCTCGGTCCTGTTAGTGCCTCTGAATGATTTAAGGCGCTTTCGTGCCGGCAGTCTGGGAAGAAGCGGAAAACCACCGGCGACAGTTTGGTCTCGCACTTTTTTTAAGCTTGGATTCTGTCCCCTGAAAATAGCAATAGCGCTCGCTCCTGTTGGCTAATTGCTCGTTAGCGCTCGCGGCCCTGAGGAAGAAACGACACGGGGGCCACCTCTAAAAAACCCACACACACGAGCTGGAGCGCCGTCCGCAGCCGCGCGGCGAGACGGAAAGGCGTCCTGCCACGCCGATGTTGTTTACAAGAACTCTGTGTGCCACTGTGTACACGCTAGCTGCTGAGGTTACAGCATGGAATTAGGGAGGAAAAGTAATCATCCCGTAAATTCACTCAGTGTGTGTGTATGCTGGAGGTCAGCGGGGCGGCTCAGGCATGTCTTGGTCTCTCGTGTCTTACAATCTCCCATCATGGAGGAATTAGGCCTGCTGGCAATTGCAATATCCCCTCCCTGCCTCGGGTCCAACGGAAGCAGACAGGCACACTGAATGTTTTATGGAGCCGATGATAATGACGGAGCCCGAGCTCCAAGTAGCGGGCTAGACCGATCTGGTGCTGAGGCTTAGCGTAATTAAGTACGGGGAATGGCGGCCGACATTACTGCTGGATGAGCGGCGAGACTTTGGAACACCTGAGACTTTTGGAAGCCGTGTCCCGAATCTCCAGAGATCTTTAGGATACTACAACCCGCACTGAAGTGCTGTTCATATTTCCACTGTGTGAGAAATGTACGGTTCTCTTGCACTCTAAAAAGAGGGAGATTGCGCAAACAATGCCAGAGGGAAAGCAGTCTCTAGCATCGTAAAGTTGTGTTGCCAGTGGTAGATGATAGCCCAAGGACAATTTGCAGTCGGTGCCGGCTTGATTAGAATGAAAGAGTGTTTCTCTGTAACACAAAGGCAGCCGTAAGAGTGCCTTGTTCTTTCTGCAGAGAAAAACAGGACATGAGAGAGAGAGAGACAGAGAGAGAGAGTTTGTGTGGTAGTTTTTTAAAGTCTGGGTTAGATGTTTGTGTGCTGTGGCATTCAATGTCTTTGTAATGGTATCAACAAATCTTACATTTTCTCCGACTGCAGTCCAGTATCGCCATGATGACCCGTTTTGGATGACACTAGCCCACTTGAAAAGTTATTTCCTCACATGAGAAAAATGAAAACTGTTGCAAACCATTTACTGTCCAGGTCATGTACAGTGTTTATATGGTTAGTCAGTGTATTCCCTGAAGACACCGATCTATAATTGTTGTATGGCACCCCCTATTGAAACATGGCACCCAACTACTGACCTTGTTGCCTTACTGGACTGAAAATATTTTTTTTTGCACAGTGAAACGTATTATCTGAGTTTTCCATCAACTGCTGAACATTATATTTGTAATACCAGAGTGAAACAGACCTATTTCTTATCTTAGGATGGGTTGAGAAAGGTCCAAAGGTTCTTATGATCTTCTCTTATGCATCTAGAGGTCAAATTCTTCAAATGTGTATATATCCAATATTCAGATGGTCGAATACATTGTATCTTTGCAGGTTTTTTACTGCTGTATTCCACAATATCTCAGACAGCTGCTGAACTGATTTCACAGCATCAGATTTTATGAGCAATTACAGGGCCACTGCATCCATTTGTATGTTGATGAAATATGCTGACACGAAGCTGTAAGTATTGCTTAGTCCATTGATTCAGAGTCTTTGTTACAAATGCAATTACACTGGTTTGTTTCATCTAACTCTCTCTGTCTGCTAGATAATGATCTAAAGCAGGAATCTCCCTCCTCCCATCCTTTCCAATCAATGCCACTTCGTGTGGCGGTTTAGTGGCACTTCATATTGTAAAGCTCCACACTCGCCCAGTGCCAACTGTCCAGTGTATAGAGGATCCGGTGTTTGTCAGCATCTGGAGATCTACATGCTGTGAATGATGATACAATATACTGCATGAACACTCAAGCATAATTTACACATTACATTTAGATGCATGTATTCTGAGCAGGTTGCATCTCCACAGTCCTATACAGTGTCAAATACATCTTCATCCTGTCAATCTTCTGACTGGCACAGCCTTCAGGTCTATTGATGAACACGCACATGCAAATGTACACACACACACACACACACACACACACACACACACACACTTGTGCCTGTTCATTGTGGTGTAAAACACCTCCATAGAAATCTCCTCTCATCATCTTCTACAACGTTTCCAGAGATTAGCAGTGCCATTCTTCTGTTTCAGCTCAATTAGACCACCTTCCTTCAGCAGCCAGCCACCGCTGCACGGACTTCTCGGCTTATCCGCGCCGAGCAAAAATAACATTTTAATTGCATAAGAATAAAATAAATAAGTGTGTAATGATAGAAAAAGAAAGCGATTAGAGCAGGAGCTCAGTGCAAATGGAGGAGCCTGCTGCGGTTGAAAGCGTGATAATTAGACATTCCTTTCTGTGTGTGCCAGCTCCACAGATTCACTAATGTGCACTGTGCAGCCGCTCTACAACCGAGACGCTTATGTCCATGGCAGCAGGCACCCCACCTGCTAAATTTAACTTTTTACAAAAGCAACCTCGCCTCTAACACCGTTTCCACCACTGCCAGAAACACGGATTTAGGAATACGTATAAAATGTGCATTCATGGTAGGTAGGGATGTTGGCATGAGTCTCTCTCTCTCTCTCTCTCTCTCTCTCATCCAATCCATGAGAGAATGTGAATGTGTGAATGAGCAAGAGAGTGTGAGTAGTGTTTATTCATGAATGTGTATGTATGCATATACATTTTAGGTATTATAAACATCATAATATCATACACATTTTTATAGCCACAGTTTCTATAGGTCACCTGTCATTTCAACTTGAAAGACTACAACAAACAGTCAGTGTGTGGATCATACTACCCATGTCTTGTCTTCACCACAGGAGGTGCTAAGCTTTACAATTCAGTCACATGAACTACAGCTATCTATTTTATAATAACTGGAAATACTATACTCCCTCCTTAGTGGTTAACAGGTACTCTTCTTATCACAACCCCCCTCCCAATACACACACACACACACACACACACACACACACACACACACACACACACACTTCTCTTTACTCTCATCTGCGTTAACCTACATGTCAATAGCCAATATTCATGCATAATAGCTGGCCAAGCAGAATAATATTGCAATCGATGCACGCCACCATTTACAATCACAGTCAAGCCCATCAGCACCTCTGGTAAAAATTATGCACACTCTATAGTATCTGCATCTCTAATGTTATATCAATAGAGTTAGGGAGGGACAGTAAAAGTAATGGAGCCACATGTCTGACCTCAGTAAACCTCAGTGGGATCGCAGAAAATGAAAAAGCCCATCAAATAACCATTTAGTCACTCTGCATCCAAACCTCATCCATTAAACGCCATGATGTCATACAGGATGAGAGGTGGAAGAAAACAGCAACAAGTGAGTCTGTAAATTGATCATGAAATCAGATGGGAATGTGTTCATTTGGTGACACTCTGCCCAGGAATAGCCCACTGGCATCCAGCCCTGTGCATTTTAAGACCCTTGTATCTTGTACGGATGTAAAAAGTCAATAAAACGCTGTGCATCAGTCGCTATAACACTGCTGGACTGAAGCCAGAGGCAATTAAGAACATATTTCCTACATCTAGTGACACTGAGGAAATTGTTTAGTTGCAACAGAGGATGTAGGTCATGGAGTCAAATGGCTCCTGTTTCAGTAATCAGAATGTGCCAAAACTGTAAGAAGATGGACTGTTGTGTCAGTTTTGTCATAATCTACAATCTTTCACATTAAAACATGATTATTCCGAGGTTCTTTATGGGCTAAATGGTGCTAAATGTGACTGTTATTATTCACTTCTTTGCTATTTGAGCCATTTGCTCACATCTAAGTAAATTGTTCTTCGACACTGCAGTGGCTCAAGGCGTTCTGTAATAGCACCAAATGATTTAAGAACCCTAAATGTTTTTTTGCAGCGCTGTTATTGTCCCATGTGAAAATATGATGGGCTATTAAAAAAATCTATATCAATATCTAAAGATGAACGGATGGTTCTTCAGTAATGCTTTGGTTCAAGTGGTTCCCTACTAGTCAGTGATGTAGTGGTAAATAAAAAGGTGGGTAAAGTATGAACTCCAGTCATGATCAACATATGGCAAACATCCACCAATTTTTTAACAAAAAAGCAATTCTATTTTCATAAAAGCACCACAATTATGTTTTTCTTCTTAAAAGACCCAATCCTCACATAACTCACATCAGTTTGATACTTACTATGAGTATTCTGAATTTGGATCAGAAAGATTTATATCAGCCTAAATAAGGATAAACACTATTCCACAAATAAAGGCTGGGTTAGGTGGATTTACCCTCCACCACTTCCCTGTTTATACTGCCAAGTGATTCCAGGACCCCCAGTGTTTAATTGTTCCACTATGGCCCTATTTTAAGACAATGGCGAGCATGGGGGCGAGTGATAAATCACAACTTTATCCAGTGAGCAAATAGCAAAGCCTGCTCTCTTTATTTGGCGAGACACCAAATCACATTCCTCGGAGGAAGTTTGCATGAATGTGCAAGAATAAAAACAGCATCGACCTCCAGATACAGGCACGGAGAACAACAACAACAATAGATACCAGGGCGGCACTGGTCGTTTTTTGTTAACCTGCCATCTCGTCAAACAAAACCAATTACCGCCAGCGACTTAATCAAGGTCAAACCAGCGCGCGTATTCATACACAGCTGCACAACACACAATGCAAAATAAAGAACGAGTCCCTGCGTAATGGTTAGTGCTACAGGTGCACTGTGTATCTGCAGTGTTATTCTGTGACCCACCCACTAAATATCCAAAGAACAACTCTCCTTGATTATATATTCTTTCAGCAATTAATTATATAGCCTACACACACTCTGCTTTGGTGCACTGCCAAATCCACACCAATGGTTTTTTGTATTCATTTCTGGCTCCCCTTATTTCTTCAGTGCAGACTCAGATAGTAGTCTGATTACTTTACCCAGCAACGAGTACTGTAACGGATTACCATTGCAATTTCAGTAATAACATTACAGTTACCAATTTAAAAAGTCGTTACTCTTGCTATCACTCTCTAAATATCAGATGGAAGTTGAATTATCCAAAACTATAGATCATACCTCCATCCATCATCGTCGCCCTCTCAGATTGGATGAGGAATGGCAGAAAAGTTTGCTTTCTCCAGGTGGAGATATTCCGACTACATTGGTTTTATCGAGCCAAAGGATAAGAAGAGGATTGGACATCAACGTTATTTGGTTTCCCTGATCATTCCCACAGAGGCGCATAGGAGCGGTGACTGAGATTTTTGAAGGTGAGAGAGGATGCAGTCTCCAATTCTGGGGATGTATCGGAAAAGCAGTGTGACAGATTACCGCTTCCAGTAAGAGTGAAGTAATATTCTCCTTGAAATGAGTAACAATGAGTAGCCTCATGGATTTTTTGAGTCATTGAGTGAGAGAGACATTGCATGACATTCAAAGCATGAATTGGATTTAATCTTCCATGTGAGCTCCACTGTGTCTTTAAAACGTGTTTTCTGTTAAATGAGACTCAGAACAACATAATCCGACTCAAAGCTCCCGTCTAAACTCTATGCTGCTTCTTGCGTTGCGCTTTTACGCACGTAGACTATTGCTGCAACGCGGATTGCCATCTCATTCCACACAACATCACAGTGGATCTCAATGCGTAAACACTACTTACAACATTGGACTCACATAGCACGGTAAAACATATATTTTGCACCCTTGCGTGACGATCAAGCACATGCACTGTCATCAAGAAGGGCTGAACGAATGGATGAGACAAACGAGAGAAAACTGCCGCTGGGCAGCCACATCATAGCCTCCCATAGATCTGCATCTCTTGGTACCACATTGCCAAATTCGTGCATGCTCATAGGTACCGTTCAGTGTAAAGGAAAGATCCAGCGAGGGAAGGTAATGCTGTGGCGATTTGCTTGGATCCAGTTATTTTGGACACGTGGAAAAATGAAACCAACTGCATGAAAGCATGAATGTAACAAAACATCTGCCATTTGGAGGACGCCTTTATCCAAAACATATTCCATGCGCGCATGCATTAGTGGTAACACTTTGGTTTAAAGAAAGGAAAATAGTGTTGGGAAACGACATTAAATCATGAGAGGGAAGAGTGCAACAATGTTTATTGCGCTGATGATTGATGAGACTGTGGTGAGGTGTAACATAGCGCGCAATGTAGTGCGAGGCTGCTGGACATAATCCGTTGACAAAAGAAATCTTATCATAAGGCAACAGCTGATGACTTAATACTGACTTTGTTTTAAATGATGATTGTTTTAGCTGTGGGCTATTAAAAAACTACTCAAATAACCGTCGGTCCCCAGAACACAAAGTTATGCTCTGCGCCCTTTTCTATAGAGCTGATGCGCCATGGCACAGGCAACTATGGATCAAGCACAAAACATTTCCCTCTCCTTCTGCTCATCATGACAAGCGATTCCAGCAGTCGATTCCGTCGTTTTCCAAGCGTTAGTTCAGCCGATTCCCAGTGACATCAAATCTAGTATAATAGTCAATCATGAATATAAGATATTTTAACCTTCTTGCGCACAAAATTACGCACTATTTCTCACCTTGGTTGACGAAAATCTATTTTGAAGTCTCTGGAAGCTTGATAAATAAAACACACTTGAGAGATTCCACCATATTTCGGGTTTTTACGCGCCGCGCACGGTTACTACTGCAGGTGTCGACTTGGCAGTGTAAGCAGCCTCGCGGTTATACGGAGACAGGGTACCATGGAGGTCTCAGGTTCGATCACAACAAGCAGTATCTCCTGACGAAGTGTCCTTGAGCAAGACAGTCTACTGAGCCCCGCTGCCCGCTCACTCACTGGAAGGACAAGCGCTCCGGATAAGAGCGTCAGGTAAATAGCTATAAACTGTAAGATGGAGATGGAAATGTCGAGTTTGGCTTATCCAAAGAAACATACATGAGGGAAAATGACTGTTCGGATATTCGCTTACCTGCTTTCAGGCTGTCATGCTGTTTTTCTGGTGGCGTCTTTTGGCGTTAGTTGGTCCGCTTCATCACACCATAGCTGCACGTCTGAGGACATGCTTCTGGAGTCAGGCTTTGGAGACGAACAGCTCCTCGGCTGCACGGGTGAAAGTGGGGAGGGTGGAGAGAAAGTGTGTGTGTGTGTGTGTGTGTGTGTGTGTGTGTGTGTGTGTGTGTGTGTGTGAGAGAGAGAGAGAGAGAAAGAGAGGGAGAGAGAGAGAGAGAGAGAGAGAGAGACTCTAATATAAGGAGAAAGGAGAAGAAACGCTATAATGAAGTGGGCTGGAATTTCGTTGAAGGTTGAAACGACGGTTGCCTGCGTTAATCCCCACTCGTTATTTGCTTGTAGATTCGGAAAATCATCGGTAATCGTTTATGAACAGTTAATCTTATTTATCACGAGATAAAAAAAAAAAGACAGAATCTCTAATCGAAAAAAAAAATCCATCTTGCCACATGTAGTTTGGTATTGAGTCTTTACCTCTGATTTGTCTTAAAGCAAGTGGAAAACGTCTGCCAGTGAGATGAGAAATTCCACTTATTTCTAGTGCAAATCAATTTGTTCATTCATTTTCTTGAATGAAATGGCATTTTCTTTACACTAGTGGGAGTGTTCTGTCTTATTCTGCCTTATTTCAACATAGAAAATCTAGAAAATTCTCTAGAACAAATGAAAATACATATGGAATACGCGGAACTCTCAGCCCCAATGGTAGTGTTTTTTTCACTTATAGGAAGAAGAATAAGATTTTAAGACTGAACATGAGACTAAACGACTTGGACATGGACATTTTTTGCAGTGTAACCTTGCCTCAAGTTTCCGAAATAATGGTATGTCCTTCCATTCAGGGAAAGTTCAGCTCATTTCCATGCGTTATAAATGACAGAAACAACTTCTGTAAAGTGAGAAACAAGTTGCGAAATGGCACCGCGGAACGCTTGCGCACGCGGTTTGCTGCTTTCAGCACCGCGGAGAGCGCAAGTTTGGAGAGAAAGTCGCTAAGAGCAGCCAGTCTGAGACATCGGATTAAACGCATGCAGGGAGCAAACCTCATCAAACTCAATCTTCTCCTGTCAAAGAAGGCACACTGCAAAAAAATATAGGTTCATATTCAGTCTTAAAACTATCAGCTATGTGATGTGAGATAAATCAACTTGTTTCCCACTAAGCTTCACTTGAATACTTTCAATCACTCCACTAGTATCAGAAAAGCGGCATTTGACCCAAGAAAACAAGTTGATTTGCATCAGAAACGAGTGAAACCGTCTCAACCCCACGGAGCAGACTCCACTATTTTAAGACAAATAAGACTTTAACACTCATTACTAGATTGAATGACGTAAGCTAGATGTTGTTTTTGCAGTGCATGAACTCAATCCGGGCCGGGTGGCGGAAGATAACGGCGCTCGAGCTGCGTATTCAGCCTGTTTGTTTATATTGTCCAAATGTCTGGCGCCTGCTGATTATCTGAGAGCCAAGACCTGCTCTTCGTCACCTTAACTAACACTCTCTCTCTCCCTCTCCCTCTCTCTCTCTCTCGACAAATCCTAAAGGTGAATGACTCGTTTTATCAGGAGGAATCCGTAATTGATTGGCGCTGATTGAAATCTGCCTGCATAACATTTGTTTTAAAAGGAGAGTGCCTGTATGATCAAGCTGGTTACATCCTATTGTCACATTTGTGTACATGTAAAAATGGCTTCTAGCATTTGGTTTACAGTGATTTATGTTATTTGTTAATAATTAGTATTCTTTTTTTTCTTTTTTTTTTACCTGCTACAGCGAAGATTGTTATGGAAAAACTAAGGATGGGAATGTTCTACTGACATCTACTGGGGAAGTCAGTCACTCTAAGACCTGCTGTTTCCTTTCTCTCTCTTTCTCCCCCTCTCTCTCTGTGTGTGTGTGTGTGTGTGTGTGTGTGTGTGTGTGCAGGTCAGCTGGCTGCCAACAAGGAGAGAAGTTGGAGCAGGCTTCATACACCAGACACGATCAGCCCTCTCTTCCTCCAGGTCCGCTTAACATATTGATGGACAGGTAATTCTAAAACCGCCTTCGTTTTAATGAATGTGCTCACCTGCTCCCAGAAAAAGCGCTGTTATTGTAGTTTCTCGTCTGCCTCTCCCCCTCCCTCCTCAGCTTGACAAAGCTATCACTCCAAGAAAAGACAATTCAGATTTCACGCCGTCACTGTTAAGACTTTCATGTGTTTTCAAATTGGGAAAGCAGCCATTAGACATAGTTTGAATGGTGCCATCCTCAACCTCAGCTGTCAATTAAGATTTATCAAGTGGCAGCGGAAATGTGGGAAATGTGTACGTACTGTACTTAAAATTATTTAACAATGTGGCTTGCGTAACAATGACTAGTATAAATTGGCATGCTGAAATGTGGACAGGTTGCATATAAAATAGGATGGGCCAGCAAAGAAAAAGATAAACCAAATAAGACACAGAAGAGAGGCTATCGTCAAATAGTGACAGATGCCATGCGCAGTTTACAGTATCATTATAACTTCCACATAACACATTTTCCCTGATTTTGGACTTAGCCAAACAAATGTAATGGCTGATGTAAATGCTCCAGCTAATGGGAGATATATGTTATTAGTACCATCGTAAGTCCTGACTATTCTCATTACCAAATCCCATCTGACGACCAGATAGAGCCAAAACCCATGCTGGGTGACAGTCAAAACACCCACCACATGCCATAGCTATTCCTATACACAACACATCTGTGACACATGACTCATGGCCCGCGCACGCACGCACACACACGCACTGCTCATTACTCATATGCACTGTATGCCCACAGCATACAGATGAGCGTGTGTGTCCAGCCTACCGCTGTAAACAGGTGGGCTGGAATGGCCATGGGCGGGTCGTGTGCTGCGTGTGCGCGTGTGTGTCGCTGATGAACAGGAGAGCCTGAGAGGTTGGCTTGAGTGCCTTGCAATTAGCTGACAGGCAGGCGAAGGAAAACCCCGGCTTTTAATGGACTTACTATTGCCAAATTAGGAGGTTTCAAAGAGCCACACTGAACAAAGAGTCATCTAATGCACTATCCTGCACATGGAAAATACATCAAAAGCCATGTACAGTGTGTATATAAAATCGTGTGTATCTGACCCTTGAGACAGCACAGATCTTCTTGTTTTTAAAGTGTCCTCCATTGATTGACATCATAGTGACCCAGTGGTATCTCTCCCTCTTTACCTGAGTTTGTGGATTGCCTGAGGAGGAGGAAGTGTCTTCAGAGCCCTAAAGCAGCTGCTATCATCCTGAGCGACAGTAGTTTATCACCACACTCTTACAATTACAATTACAATTTCCCATTTGGCAGACGCTTTTATCCAAAGCGACATACATATGAGATTTTTATACAACACAAGCAAAGATCTATTCAGGAGAGAACAACAAGATTAAGTGCCATAAAGCTAAGTTCTGGTCCAACAGGACATAGGTGCTACGAGGCAGTGCATAGAGGCAGATAAAGAGTTTTTTTTTTTTGCCATCACAATCCATCAGGTGAGAAGGTGTTCACTAAAGAGCTGGGTCTTTAGCCTTTTCTTAAGAAGTTGTGCTGCATGTTCAGACAGGTAGGGTCTGATCTTCCTGATGTTGTACAGGGCAAATCGGCATGACCGAGCAACAGAAGCCACATGTTCCTTAAAGGTTAGTTGGTCATCAGTCATGACACCCAAGTTTCTGGCAGACTGTGGGAATGAGCTGAGCTGAGCCGAGCACTCTGTGTTTAAGCACTTCAAATGCTCCCCATAGTCAATAGGAAGTGTTGGAGATTACTGAGCACTTATTGATCATGGGACTATCAGTCAATGTGGACAGCCCCTGAGAGACTTGAAGTTGCTCTTGCTGAAAAAACCAAAGTACCACTCTATTAAACGGAGAGAGGTAATGATCTTCTGGATGTTTCATGTCAGATCATGCACTTCTCTAATATGGTGCCACTCTGTAACTCCATAAGAAGATTGATCCTACAACAAGATAAACACGGCCGCCATTAGCTTCTTGGTTAAAGTCACAATGAAACAGCATTTTGAGGGCATCTTGCTTCCTTAATGTGATGTATTTCTTATTGAAACAGGATATTGGGGCGGGACATAACGCAGGTAGGGATCATTAAAAAGTGTAAACCAATGGGAGACAGTTAGGGAGAGAGAGGCTTTTTTATTTGATGTGAAGGGCAGAGGGGCGGGATTGTTCAAAAATATGTGATGATGTTATTGGTTGGAATTTTTATGTATGCCTCCTGGTACACGATGAAGTCACCACTAAAGATTTTCTGTTTCCCAGGAAGTAAAAGTAACAAGCTTTTGATATAAAAATACAATAAAATATTTTTTTTTGTCATTTTCTTGGCATAAATTGTCACATAGGTATGACAGTCAGAATGAGCTGAAAAGGTGAAAAAGTCATTTTTCATTTGAGTGTGACTTTAAATTCCAGCATGTAGGCCCTGTCAAAATAGTGGGTTTCTGCTGCCTACAGATTTCAGACCAATAGATTGTGTAGTGTAGTTGTGAGTAACAAGGTGGGGAGGCAAGTCAGAGAGGATAGATCAGATGTAGGAAGACTGGTACGTTGATCCCTTCAGTGATAATAAGTTACAAAGTGCTTTACAGACAATAAAACCTTAATAAATAAAAGCCAATATGATAAACAATAACAGATCTAAAAATAACCCTTAAAACGGTAAACATCAGGCAAATACAATGGGAATAGGTAAATAAAGAGTCTGTCTATAAAAATATATTAGAGGTGATGTTCACAAGATTGAAGGTTTAGTTATACAAACATTTCTCAGAGGCAGAGCTGCTCTGGAGGAAAAAATAATCTCATTGGCTGAGTTAAACCTCAGTGGGCGGAGCCAAAGAACCACACTTTTCCTGGCTAGGTAATATCAGACTGAAGCCAAGCGCTGCGATCGCAATATTAAATGACATTTTAAAATGCCATCTATACCCTGCCAGATCTGTCTGCATATTGAAACTTTATTGTAGGGCATAAGGTCATATCATTAGTTCACAACTTTGTCTGCAATTAAGTGCTTCTGCTACATTCAAAAGCTTAATTTAATGTAATAATTAATTAAGCATGTCCCTTCAGTCTCCTGGCAGAGAAGTGGTGCAGTGACCCTGCTAAGCAGCCAGATTCCCTACTTACACATTCACTCCTACCAGACTGAATCTCCACTTCATACTATCAGCTGAATTAACATACCTGACATTTTGTTGCATCTGCTGCCAGTGAAATGTTCCATTTCATTTTAGTGTTGGGTAACTGTTCTGTTATTGATGCTACTAGTGAATGTTGACACTCTTACAGTAGCTTGGGCCTGTCAATATTCAGAGTACCCAAATGGACTAAAGCCTTCTCTTAGTGTGATCAGAGGAGGTCAGTAATTAGATTTTCCCCATGTACATTGGTAATCGGTAAACTGTGGTGATCCAGGGACTCGCCACACAACTTCAGTCTACAGTCCTAGTGATTTATTGCCTTGTATTTCCCCCAAAAGAGAGGATGGAAATGAGGGTTTTCTTTTGATGACACATTACCGGTCTGCTGTATTGAAAAAGTAAGTAAAGAGTAACACAGGAGGTAAGTAATTTTATGAAGTCTAGCGCTCTTGCTACTAACTGAAAACAATGCCATCTAGTGCTAGCTGACCTTCTAAGACCATGAAGGGGTCGTGAATGAATAAAAAAATTCATTGCAATTCTTTCTCTTCTTTCTGATTCTAGTTTGCCAGTTAGTTAACTTGCAAAAACCTGTGTCCATTTTATCTCAACCAATACATTACTTCTGCCTCTGAGTGTTTGTATTTAATCCACTCTTCAGACAGGGCTAATTTGCAAAGCCTAGGAGCCTGAACAGTAAACTCCCAGTGACCTTTGGTTTTCACCGATTACATTTGGTCTTTCTTCAGCCTGTCTTGGGCTAGCCAAGAGGCTCCTGCCTGAGGATCTCAGACTGCACCTCGACTCATAAGGAGCACGTGTTGAGTGTTAGCCGGTGGCTGATGCTGACATTACCAAAGCAGCCTTGAGCAAGGCACCAAAATATCCTACTCCTTGGGAACTGCACCGCAGCTGCTGCATCCTGACCTCACTGAAGAAATGGGATTAGAAGGAACAACACTATCATATCCTCTTATAGAACAGGTGAATCTATCTCTTTTCCGCCATGTGGTGAGTCCCTGCCCCAAAATTATGGGGGTCTGCGGTGATATCAGGTAAATGAGCTACAGCAGAAACACTTTGTCTTAATCGGGCCTGGCAAGTCACTGACAAGCTGGGCTCACAATCCTCTGTGGACGACCAGAACAAAAGGCAGCGAGAGAAAGTAGGAGAGGGAAGGAGAAGCAACACAATATGCACAAATCAATAGAAAGTAAGGGGAAGGCGGTGTACCTGCAAACCAGGGAAACAGCCAAGCAACTGTCACAGCAAATTTGATGTGGAAGGTAATTAATTTCTCTTACACGTCAGTGCAAAAGAAACAGTGTCCTCATGTGTTTGCGTTCTTAATAGAGGAGAGACAATTTTCATTACTCAAGAGTTAATTTCAGAAAGTTGATGCTGTCGCTTTTCAGCCCTTGTTCCCTCTGCATGCTAATTCTGCACACCTGTTTAGAGTTTGGCACAATAACGAGCATAGGAACAGTTCTGTGTGCATCAGCATTTTAAAGTGTGTTTCACAAGAGCCTGGTCACCTGCCTGCTGCTCTCTACTATGTTTTGCTGAGCTATTAGTCTTTGTGTTTGGCAGTGCCATTAGGCAAATGGCAAATCTACCACTTCAGCAGTATCCAAACCTTCTGATGGACACAACAGGGAATCCCTGTGAAGTCTGCCTCTACTCCTCTATCCCTCTTAGTGCATTCACTCCGTTTTACTGTACTCTTTTTTCTACTTTAATGACTTAAGTGCCATCTCTCATAAAAACCAGCCCTAAGACCAGTCACATCAAGTTTATCTGATGATATAGGACAGTTCATCTTAGATTTGGGGTCATGTGTACCTCTCTCTGATCCAATCTCGGAACCCATCGTCTATCGGTCTGACGACGATTAGACTCTGGGGGCGACGGCCGATATTTCGGGGTTTCCGGTGTAGCCAGCAGACATCCGGGCCAAGACTTCCGCTTCCATGCGCCGGTCATTGTTTACAGTCCGATTAGCAACTTGAGACGCGACGAGTTGAACGTTTCTCCACACAATGCACAAACATCGATACTTTTTGTAGGTGTTTTAGGTCCAGACGACATTGTGGCTAATCTCTATAAACAGATATCTGCATATGAGACATCGTCTCTCAACTCCAACTCCATTCTCGCGTCTCAAGTTGTTAATCGGACTGTAAACAATGACCGCCGCACGGAAGAGGAAGTCTGGCCCGGATGTCCGCTGGCTACACCGGGAACCCCGAAATATTGGCTGTCGCCCCCAGAGTCTAATCGTCGTCAGACCGATAGACGATGGGTTCCGAGATTGCTCTCTGATCAAGCTGCTTCATGACAATGAATGGGAGACCAATCTGTGGACACAGTGACAGGAGCAAAGGTGATTTTACTAATAAATGGACACATTTTCCAGGTTTACAACTGTCAGCAATCTAAAGAAATATCATTCTTGTGAAAGCATAAGCATTCTGAGTCTACAGGGTTGATCTCCTACTCAGGGTCAGTGGAGCAGATATTAATCTGCAAATATTGATTGAGCTGTCTAGTATTTTAGGGGGGATTTTCACTTTAAGCTCACGTTTGCTCTCCGTATAAAGAAAGGGATAGCGGAGTGAAGAGGCTTACATCATGCTTGGGGTTAATTGCCCTCAATCTAGGATCTCCTTTTGAATTTTTCTGCGTTTCCAAATTAGCTCATTAGCAATTCTTTGCAATTCTTTTATAGCGTCTTAATTGAGGGTAATTAACTGAAGTGATGGCATTAGTGCATTGGCGGACAAAGCATCAAAACCACTGCTAGAGGATGTAGCATACATAAATATGTCACTAATGGTGACACTCGAGAATAAAAACCCACATCCTCAACCTGTCTTCTTCCTAGAGCTTTAGCAGAGCGTGTGTTTCCTTTTCCAGACTCGTCTTTTGTTTTATTATTTTTTTTAGAAAATGTAGACTCGCAGGATTTGCCTCTCTCTGCGTCAGGACACAGGGACCCAAACCTTCCCCCAGGGATCCAGCCCCCGTCTCCCAAGAGGGGTCATTTCAGCGGTACAGAGGAAATGGGGGAGGGGGGGTTTAGAGGTCAGAAAAAGGTAAAAAATCTAAAATAGCCTACTCATACATACACACACATAGACAAACAGACAACATAGTATATCCATGCAAACACACACCACCATCTCCACTACTGCAGCAGTAGCAATGGCAACAAGAATTTCAAGAAAGTATATGTACAAATATCTTGGCCACAGCTGGGAATTGCTAGGAGCGTTTCTTGCTTAGAGAATGTGAGAGAAACATTTCCAACAAATATTTGCGGTGGCTGTCTTGTATTCTCTTGAATAGACAAGTGTGTAGGCATGCAGTACTTTGCTGTTGCCACCTTTCAGCTCATATGGCAGTCATCTGTGGTCATGCATCCCTTAACCTGGAGGTCTCCCAACCATCACCTTGCTGTTAGAATAAAGAGAGAATAATATCTGTCTTGGATACATGGACCTTTGTTTTGGATTTGGACCGGGCCTGTCCTGTTGAAGATATTCAAGTCCTTTTTAGATGGTGCTTCTATCTGTGACTGCATTCAAGGGACTAGGAGGGGACGCTGCTTTTGTGTCCGTGCGGAGGTCACTGTGGCCTGTAAATACCTGGCCTACAGCACAGGCTCTGCAGTGCGGTGACTCACTGGGACAGTTGCTCTGTTATAAAAATGCACGTAACAGGCAATTTGGCCCTGTTGCTCATCTGAGACACTCATCTTGCGTGTCTAAATTCCTCCCAATTCATGGCAGGTCTTGTGTCCGTAATGGAAAGTATGCCTTTGCATGCAGAGAGGGGATGTTAAATGTCTTTGTTTGTCTCTGTGTCTCTTCTCCCTCCCTTTATTCTTCTGTTTTATCCCCTTCTGTCTTTAACGTTTTAAATTGTCTCCCGCTCAGATAAGGCTGTGCCATTTCATGTGGAGACAACTGAAAATTACAACAACTACCCCAAGAAGTGTAATTCAGAGAAAGAGCAAGGCCCACGAGGAGCTCTGTAAGTTATGTGCCCACAGTGACAAGAACATTGTCTAATTACCAGTTAGAGATGATTAGAGTAAAAACAAACTCTGTGGCAACGTTGCAAAAGTTTCAGAAGGGAAAATTGCTCTAAAACTTTATGTAGAGAAATTGTCTCCTTACAAAATGTGTACAAGAAGCAGCTGCAGTATAGGATCCGTGTTCTGGAAAAGTTTCTCTCTCTGAATTATTTAGTGCATAGATCTTAAAGGAACTTTTTAGAAAAAAAAAAAATACTGCAGATATTTTTTGAAACAGGAGTTGGGTATAAACACTTGAATTTGTCTCCTAGTGTGTCATTAAGTTACGCTGCCAAATTTAGAGCGATTTCATGGGGAATGACAGACAGATAGCGTGACTCATAAAAATGCAAATGCTTTTTTTATGAGAAAACCTTTGTTTGCTTGCATGCACTGTACTCTCGTATTGTGCGGACAACAACCAGCCACAAATAGAAATTGGCACTCCACAGCATTTTTTTGTGAAATGGCCAGTGTGCATAGCTGGGTTGAGAAAATGAGATTTCGGTCGGCACAAATCCCCTCGCTCTTTTAATCAAATCTGACCCGCGATGAGCTTCATCAGCCAAGGTAACCACACGCGATGGAGGGGAAAAATGAGGTGGAGAATGACGGAGTAGGGGAAAGAGAGGATGGAGGAAGAGGAGAAGGTGGTCCATATCCTTATGGTGCAGATTCGTAAGGACTGTGGAGGAAAATAGTGCTCGATCAAAGATTTTCAGCCAGGCGTGAGGTCCCTTTGTCTCTACATAATAAAGAATTGCAATTGATTGTGCGAAGCGGAGCAAGACAGCATGAGGGAAATTGGAATTTCTTCTCAGGGAATGTAGAAGGAACTCCGTGGAGAAAGGAGAGATGAGATTGATCCCTGCCAGACTGCGAAACCTCTCATGATGGGGAATCCATGATGTCTGTCTTTCTCTGAAGAGAACATCTAGAGGAGCCATTTCCCCACACCCAGAGAACATACTGGAGATGAGATTTGGTTGAAATAACCCCACCTCACTGTTTTAATTATAGCAGTGGCTCTAACCTTTTCAGGTGATGTCTGGGAAAAATACAGTGTATATTTTTGTCTATCCCGCTGATTACGTGTTGCTTCCAGCTTAGAGAGCAGTGTTGGTTTTTTATGGTCACGGTTTTGCAATATGGACGGCGGTGGTGTAATTGAAGAATGGATGCTGAGAAGTGCCGGCACTTGGCGTGGAGTTTAAATCACCTGCTGTGATGAGGGTAATAAGAACCCACCAGAGGACGGAAGAGGGATGGGCGCTCCTTCTATTTTACACTAATTACGCCGTAAATTTGAGCGGCAACATTAAGTGTCGGCGAGCAAATCTAAAGGGAAATTATGCGGCACAATTAATTAGGAATCAGGGAGATGGTCAAGCTCTCTATTTTATATTTATGACGAGGTTTTAATGCTGGCTATTTCATCTGCTCATTACTCCTGGGGTGGTTTAATAGTCAAGGGGGTTAGCAGTCCAATCTTCTGTCCTGGATCACTGAGTGGGTTTACACAGTGGCACTGACATGGATGGGACTACAAAACCTCAGAGGATAGATAGTATTTTTAAGTAAAGGGAGACTGAAAAGCTTACTGGTATAGCTCTGCATCTGCGAGATACATGCCCTCCCTGTGAGAGAAAGCATTAGAGGTAATAACAAGGTGTGTGTAGATGCTAATCTTATTTCCTATTGCCCTGAACAGTAAGTACTAATCATTGTGTTTTGTAGTTAGCCTTGTTAAAAGTTTGGGGGATTTGATGTCCTCCCTGCTGCTGAGAGTAGTGCTTCACCTGAGTGGATGACTTCTCATTTCAGTGTAATGTGCTGAGGTTTGTTGTCTCTGTTTCCAGCTTGTTCTGGTTACTAATCACATCTAAAGAACAAGGGCAGAATGAAATAGGGCGCAGAGAGTGGATCCTATTTGTTGTACCTGTGAATAAGTTTGCCTTGGAGGGGGGGTAAAAAGAAGTTATTATTACGATCTCCCTCTCTCGGAGACATGGAAGGCAAACTGTAGGAGTATTGCAGGAGTTCATCATCGCTCTTTCACAGTTGATCCTCAAGTCCTTGGGAGAGGGAAATAAAAGAGGCTGAGGTGTGGAGTGCCGCCTGGCAGACAGCCAAGTGCTGACTTTGGTAAAAAAAAAAAAAAAAAACACTGGTATGGCGGGCAGATGGGATGGATGTAGCAATGAGAAGACATTAGCAATGACTGGATGTTGGTAAAAGTGGTCTAACTCTTAAGAAGTAAACGTGTGAATATGTTAATTCAATCAAAAATGCTGTTATTAACCAATACATCATGATTTCACAGACGATTTTATTGATTACCTTTAAAAGTGGCCTTGATTTTTGCAAAATCGATGCAAAATCAAGATGGTTCTCACTGTCTGGCTGCAGAACAACTTGAAACTCCACCTACCTCAATATAAATCAATGGGATAAGGACAAATCTTCAATGTAGAAATATAATTAAATATTTTATTTTGTACAAGAAGTTGTAGTCAGAATAGCTCATTTAAATTCATCTATGCCTCCCCATATGGATGATTATGATTAAGATTATGTGCCATTAGGAAGATGGATTTCAGTGCATGTAGAGGCAAGCTTCTGCATAATCCTGTCCTTGGCACTGAATGTATTCAACTAGTTAATGTTAAGACAAATCTGTAATAAACAGCCCTAATTTGTAAAACTAGAGTGAATTCAATATCACTATAAAAACACTGATTTTGGTTCTACTCTGGTTAGTTAACATGAGCCACAGATGTCCTGGGTAAATGTCATTGCAGAGTTAGATAGAATTAATCATGATGAATTTCCACAGGTGTTCTTTATCCACCTTGTACCTGGTATCATTATCTTTACTCAATGGAAGGGAAAAACACATCTAACGAAACAGTAATTGCTTATCTTGCAGTGGAACCAATACGTACCGTTCTCTTGTATGGAGAGAGTGTCAACCTCCAACCTCCAAAATCTGGCAATTTATTGCTGCTTTGCTTATTGGTAAAAGTGCACTATCCTCAAAATATGACTGGAGACCTTTTCTGAATTGTTTGGAGCCACTGTTTGTTTCAGCATTCATATGAGCCACCAAGCAGCACATATTTCAATAAAACTTCAACTTTTAGAATTGATTAGCCAGCTATCCTCACACTTCTTCCACCGAAATATATTGTGCAGGGCAGCAGCAAGCAGCGAGAACCAATTTTAAAAGTTGAGATTTTATTAAAATAAAGTGCTGCTGAGTGGATCACGGTGGATACCGATCTCTCTATACAAGACAGAACAGCACTTATCCGGGCTCGTCTCGTGGATGACTGTTGGGTGATATCATTAAAAATAGGCTACACATGGATGGTTACCATGGCACTTGCACTGACATTTCTCCGGCTTTACTTCACACAGTACAAATGGCGGGTCAGGTCGGACTTTTCTGCTGCTTTTCTCCATAGGTCATGAGGTGGGTCAGAGCCGGGCTATTTTAATCTTCTCCAGTTTTACGTCTTTACACAGAAACCTGCACCAGCTCCACCTTTAACCTGATATAAAACTCTCTGTAAAGGTAGCCATGTGTGTCGAGAAGCCAGGTCGGTTGCACGGAAAGATAAGGCGGAGTTAGCAGCAGCTGCCACGGCTTTGGGCCAAAGGCAGACAGGCAGACACAAGGCAAATGGCCTCCAAAAGTTAACAACACTCAGTACATACCAGCAAAGTGGCTCCATATCCAGCTAGGTGTCTCCCAGACAATGACTGAGCCAACAGTACAGCTGCTTACAAACAAAACTTTTGTCAGTAGAATATTAATTACTTAGACAGCAGGCAAACGCCGCTCATGCAAGCTGTTTGTCTTTCAGCATATTATTGGGATACAGCATCTAACATAACGTTGTGTTCAAGACAAAAAATCATCAGAGCATTTGTTTAGGCAGCTACCTCAAATATGGTACTTGCTTGAAAATGCTTGTTTACTTTGACAAACTCCAACAATGCAAACCACAAACCCTTCTTACTGGGCTTCAAGCAGGCCAGCAGAAAGACAGCAGGTGAAGCATGTGATGCAGACAGAGCTATCGTCTAGAGCAGACAGAATCGATTTCATCATTTCCAAGCGGTGCTTCTGATATTTGAGACAACTTGCCAAAAGAAATACAATTAGCAAACACAATTAAAGACTCATTTTTTAACTTGCGCTGGATGGTTAGCTTGTTATTGCTGTCACTATGGTAATATTGATTTTTTTCTGGACTTCAGTATGATTTCTGAATTTGATGAATGGACTGTAAAGAGCCAGAAAAGCAGTTGCTGTTTTTGGCTTCAATTTGAAGTGATTAGTGGACTTTCAAGCCGTCTGTTATTATTTTCTGCTACATAGTCGAGTGGTATTTCTGCTTTTGTCTTTTCTGCTTCTTTCTTCTTCCCCTGCCTTTTCCTCTCCTTTGTCCCTTCCTCCTCCTTCCCCCTTTCTTCCTTCCTGTTCTCTTTCTTCTTCTTCCTCTTCCTTCTCCCTCTTCTACATCCCCTGTTTCTCTTCCCATTCCTTCTCCTCTTCTTCTTTCTTCTTTATTGCCTCTTCATTTTTTCTGTTTTCTTTCTTCTTCATACTCACCTTTATGGTATAAGCAATACAGTGTATGTTGAGCTGCAGTGCAGTACAATGCAAGGCAGTAACACAGGCCATGGGACAGTAACAACTCCTGCCGTAATAAAAACAGAAACATTGGCTCTTAATGAGCTTGTATAGCGGCTCTTTAAGTGTGAAGTGAAGGCCCCCATATATCAATGTTTAAAATGGCTGTAAACTTATACAGGAGTTATGTTTGCTCTGGGACCGGCGAGCGAAGATAACGAGACACACAGATTTCATTATGCCTACTCAGCAAACTCCTCAAAGAGACGAGTCAAGTCCAATACTTCAGACGCTTGGAGCAGGTAATGCTAATCGATCAAGTTCACTTTCATTGACACCGCAAAACACTGGACACTTTTAGAAGCACGCTCCAAGGGTTTCGTGAGCCAAACAAGTCAATACTATTTCTCCAATCCGAGTTTTCTCACATTTACATTGGTCAAAAGCAAAACAGCTTGCATTATTCATTAGACAACATTCTTGATTGACTAGCAAAAAATAAATAAATAAAAAGCAAATAACAGGCTGAACCTGCTTGCTCAGGCGCTTTCCCATTCCATCATTTCACGATTCAACACGTTCCTCTGTCTTTATCTCTTTGTACTGAATTCAACAATACTGGGAAAAAAGACTTATTACTGTTGGGCCGTCGAGAAATAAACCTCATGCCTATTCAGCCAGTAAACCAGTTCTGTTTATTATACTCCATGTTTATAGGTGTTACATCTTTGTTTGTTCTGGTTGTCCTTTATAATGCCATGTGAGGCGGCTGGCTGTTGGCTCTACAGTTTATCAGCCACTTATTTGCTTTGCTCTCTGGTGCTGCGAAACAGCCGGTTCTGGACTAACTTTTCATATCTGGTGACCTTCCACCCCCCCCACCCCCCCCCTCCACCGCAGTGTATCTTTGTAACAGTGTCAGAAAGGGCCAACAAGGTCATTGCTGTGTCTGTTTGCATGCTGTGTCTGTTTGCATGCTGTGTTGCTGTGTGTATGTGCATATGGTGTGTGCCGCATAGTGGTTTTGCTTGTTTGTTTGTTTGTTTGTTTGTTTGTTTGTTGTAGACGGTCCAATCTCAAATGAGCCACGCCGCTACTCACCACTTGATCAAATGCCAACTTATGGTGTTTTCGAAAATGGCCACTCCCTAAACGCTGTGGTAAATAATAAGGATTCAAAGTGAATTTGCAACTGCCATTACTAAGTGCCAAAAAAATCCCAAAACATCCACATGCATTGATTAATTTCACAACACTTATTAGTGCATATGATGTTGCTGTGCTGCAGCGATCATACGTTGCTTACCAAACACACACATTCAGCAGCCAAACATGCAAACGGAGTGGGTGAGGCGGGCAAACTACTGAGTGAATATGAGATTAGACGCATATTTACCTACCTATGCCTCTGTTTGCGCTAAATAATGTGTCATTGCACAGACCTTCCACCCGCCATGTTTCACCCTCCAGCTGACTCATTGAGCGCCATGTTATTTCGCACAACCACAATGTGTTAAATTACGCTGCCTCCCATTTGAATTCAATCCAGGGAGCCTCTTAAATAACATCACTTCAATTAGCCTGCAGTGCTCCCACCTGAGTGTGAGGCTGTTATTAAAATGTCCCGAGCATGCTGGAGTCAACCGGCTTGCAAGGGGAAAACCCTCTCCAGTTCAAGAAGTAATATGCCTGATCTCTCTCTCTCTCTCTCTCTCTCTCTCTCTCTCTCTCAAAACACCACAGTACAAAGCACCCAGGAGCAGATGCTAATCACTCCTCATCTCCCATGCTATCTCCGAAGCCCCGGAATGAATTCTAATATCGCTCTTTCCACCGCACCGTAAATAAATGCTACGGTATGTTGATTCCACACCTCTTGTCTACCTTTTGCATCTCCATTTTCCTCCGTGAAGCGAAGGTGGTAAGGCGCGAAAGCCCACCTTACCGCAAATTTCCACAATAAATACAGAGTTGTTTTTTTTTCCAATTATAAGTTGTTTTGCTGTTTTTCTACACTTCATCTTCACACGTTTCATCCTTGGGTATCGTTTGTTTTTCTTGCCAGAGATTTAGCCATGATAACGGAGGAAGAGCAGCGACTTTGTGGAGCTTATGATAAGTTTGCTTAACAAAAGGAGTCAACACTGGGTCTTATCTAATCTTAACGTGTGGACTTTTTTTTTTTTTTACATCCGCCCACTCACCGTTCCTCTCAGGTCTCATTTAGCGAGTTAGAAAGGAAAATGGTCGTGATCCAGAGAGCGCCATTAGCCTCTGAACAAAGCCTGGTGGCCGTGATGTGCTCCGATCTGCGAGTCCCCGCTTCGCTATACTTACACTTGACAAACCTCGCCTTCCAGAGCAGGATCTTACAGCGCAATTAGAAATGCACATCTCATTTCAGTGACAAGCCACTCTTCCCGCGGGCCGCTCCTCTCAGCTAAACATACCCGTCGAAGGCAGCCTCCTTAATGCTGCCGGGGCCGTCGCTCCTTTACAAGCAGCAGCACGGCAGAATGAACCTTTAAAGTCAAGCCAGCGAGGACCGGTGCCACATTTTAGTAGCCCAGCTGTCCCTGCTTAACAAGTCCCATGGCCAGTGTCTGTCATTATTTCTGGATGCTACATCCCAGGTTGGGTGAGTCACGGTTTATTGCAGTGCTGCTACAGCAATGCATCAATCTATATGATTGACTGAGCTGATGAAAAGTGAGCCTGCTGAGTTTTTCTTTCTCTCTTCTTCTCCCCCCCTCCCTTATTCTCTCCTCTAGTTTGTGGCGATAAGAATGCAGGGAGTAATTATGGGCGAGATTTAGTGCTTTTGCATCAATAGCTCTGCCGGGCTGAATAAAAGCTAAACAGCAGCATGTTCTCTGCCTGATTAAAATTCCTTTGGTCCTCACTTTTCTGCCGTCTGCTTCAAAAGTTCCTCATATTGCCCATGCTGTGTTTCCCATGTGAAAACAGGGTGACCACTCGAGCACGTTCTTTGTGATAATGAAAGGCACATACATTCCTGTAGGAAAATGAAAGTCTTATTACTGTCTGCAGTATAGAAGTAAAGACTTTACAGTAGTGCAGTGAATGTCTGTTCTCATGGCTCTGCAGTTCAGCTACCCGGGTTTGTCATAGTATTTTAGCTTCATCACATCATCATGTATTAGTAGCAGTAGTAGTATTTTATTATTCCCACTCTGGAAAATGTATTTTTACAGAAACAATGGAAAAAACATAGAACCATACGCAAACAGGACACACACAAACCAAACAGCACATACATACATGTTTCTATACTAAGTCAGGCAAAAATCCACTAGGAACAAATGACTGTTTGACCTCTCTGTAGACAATTTGGTATAATAAATCTATAACTGGGACGGCTTCTGTGTTGAATCAGTACATTGTGAAGTGGATGATTTGTGTCATCCAGGATCCTCCCTTATTCCCTTGATTCTCATTGGTTGCCTTTCCAGCAAACAAGGGCATGAGAACACTAACAAGGACACAAGGGCAGAGTCTCTAGCGTCTGTGTGTATTTTGCTGTGCAGCTATTCTATCATGTTAAAAAATACATTATTGACTCTGTTTTTATTCATGGCTACGCACGTATGCTCAGGCACACACACATGACATTTTGTAATTGCTGTTTAACCGCTCTCCCTGGCCCCGGGACCCCTGCTGCGTCACCTGGAAGCCTCACCTCCTCCTCCGGGAGCGTCTGACGGGTCACCGGCCCCCTCGCCGCCCGCCGCCGTAAACGCATTAACATTGTTCCGAACCATTAAACGGATTTTCGCACGGCGCAGAACAAAAGCCCGAGTACACACTGTAAGACATGATTCAATTACTCGGAGACATTTCCGCACCGGGCGATATTGTCATATCGGGGCCCGCGTCTCCCCGCGGGTCACTGTCTATTGTGGGGAGGGCGGATAATATCACATTAATGCATTTTTAGCGTTTACCAAGCGGGCTTTCATTGTGCCACTCGCCGTGAAGGGCGAGGAAAAAATGGAGGGGACGCGTGCGTGCATACCAATCAGCCGTGACCGGGTTCCCGCTTGGCTTGTGAAGCGCGGAATAAAACGAGTGGAGGAGTCCATCTAAGTGCTTTAACTCACATTTATTCTCGCAGAGTGTGGGGAAAACACACCGATCCCAGTCTGTCAGGAATCCAGCCGAGGTCCATTGATTTTCTCTTTTGCATATTCAGTTCATTTTGTGTTTGCCTTTTGCCTGTCTTGTTTTCTGCTCTGTGTGTCTGTGTCCAGTTCCCATACATCCAGCCCCTCCTGCTTCAGCTCCAATGATTGGTTTACCTGTTTCCTGCTCTCACCTGTTCCGCCTTGTCTCCGCCTCCTCTGCACCATCTACCAGCCAATCTTCTGCCAGCCCATCAAAGCACACCTGTCTCCACTTATCGTTAGCTAGATGGTGTATGCCTGTTCCGACCTTTTTGCCTGCCTACTGGATTCTGTCTCAGCTCACTGTTTCTGTACTGTTGCCTTGCTTGATTTGGATTATCTGGTTCTGACTTGGATTTGGACTTTGGTTTTCGGCTCAGTAAAAACCCTTGAACTTTTACCCCCGCCTCTGCCTGGTGTGTTCCACTTTTGGGTCCTAACTACAAACCTGACACTGGTCCACGTTTATAATTGATGTCTCCACCTGCCAGTCTGTTACTCCGAGGCCTTGGGTGAAACAGCCTCAGCACATCTAAATGCATTTTTATAAGAGTTTGCGTTATTAAAGTAAACGCCGTAAGAGTTATTCTCACCATGTTTCTTGCTTTGGCTCTTATTTACATTGTTGTCTGTATTTGAGTGTTTTTATACATTTTGGGAGTCCTTACATGACACGTGGCACCGAGTCTTAACTTTTGCCTGTGTTTTTCTGAACATGAAGTTGGGAGTGGGGATGGTCGTTCCGCTACAGCGGGGCGGCTGCAGAGAGGGGGCTGATGGGAATCTACCCATGCGTGCCGTCCCGTTGTGACAGCTGCTATCACAGTGGCGCACGAGCAGCAGCAGCGTGATTAAGGCGCACGGTTTGAGTTGATTAATGGCGTGTACTTTTTCCCCTGCGCACGGGAAAATAATATGCTCGTTTTATTGCTCAAGAATAATGGGAACAAAAGAGCAAAAGACACAGTGATATTATGGACCGCTTTTGTGGAGGAAAAGGAAGGACAGAAAAGCTCATTTGTTGTCCAGTGCACACAACGCGGTTTATTGATTGTGACTTGATTGGTTGGGCGGTTGTTCTTTTAAGCGGAAAAAAAAGTGTGCAACCAAGCTAAGATCTGAAGAGGTATTGAAGGTATCGATACACCAAATGTGTTGCAAATCACCATTCAGTTTCTTTAGAGCTACAATTAGGAATGTGAAGTTTTGGTGTTATCAAAGCAGAGCTATGAAAATCCAATCAGATTTTTGATACATGGAAAATATCTAAAGCAACACAATTAAAACCATCCAGCATAACCAAGTCACATTTTATTATTAAATATCTTTGTACATGTTTAAATGATATCTATTGGATTTGTCTATATAGTGTCCTCTGTAAATAAATCCTGACTTCACACAAGGACAAGGCTGTGATTTTATCTCGAAAAGTGCATTAGGAGGTGAAGTGTACTATAAGCGTCCTGGTCGCTTAACTATTAATGTCTTATGCAGTGCATGGGCTTCTTTCTAGCTCATACTACACCGTTACATGCCTCTCTACTTTCTTTCCCTTCCATTTGAACTTACACTGCCCTTTCCAATGAGAACATTTCAAATGATCTGAGTGTGCTGTCAAAGTAAAAGTTGAAAACCAGCAGTTAGCCTCTGTTTGCTTCTGTGTACAAACCTGCTTTTGTCAACTCCTCCTGTAGCATCTCTGTCACCTGTTATTTACAAGAGTGGTGTCTGAGAGAAAGGACTGGAAAGAACTGAAAGGTTTATTGATTACAGTATTAAATCTCTGAAGGTGTTCCAAAACCCTCAGCTTGCTGCTGAACAACAAGCTGAAACACTGCAGCACATTTCCAAATAATGAGCTGTTAATGCATAAGTTCTATCTACTTTGTTCTGACTTTGTAGCACAGTTTATGTGTGTGTGTGAGAGAGAGAATGGGTATTAATAATATTTATGGTTGTGATGAATTGTCTTGAATTCAAATGGCAATCTATAATGCTGCAGCACTCCTTGTTTATATTCTATGCCCATCAATACACACAACCAGAGTCCTGTAGACTTCCATTAACAAGACTGATGTCGGTGTGAAGTGTGCATGTGGTGAACACCAGCGCCCTCGTGTAAACACGCGCACACCGCAGCGTCCCGTATGAGGAATCGATATTGAATTTCGCTCGGGCCGGACGTCAGAACGTGATAATGTTTCGGATCACTTCTCTTGATCACTTGGCTGGCAAATTATGAAGCCGCGAGAATCGGAAGCATTGATCTGTGAGGTCTTGCCCTGGGGTTACTTGTAATCTCCCCACCAGGAGCGTCCAGGTCCGCTCAATAGGGCTGGCAGGCTCAACAATCAAATTATACGAGTGCCGCCTCAATGGGGCCGATACTGGACTAGGGCCTGATGTGATTCAGATGGAGGTTAAAAGAGGAACAGCGCCCCCTTAAAACAGAATTCAAATATAATATTCCTATTATCTAGCACAGGTATTTACAGCATGAACGCCTGAGTACCAAGTGTCTAATCTTCAATGTCATCAAGACACATAACCAGCAGCTCTTCCATTGGCAATGAATTTGAGACGGACCTCACGGACTAATAAAATGTTTGTTTGAGCTTTTAAATCAAAATGACCTCCATTTCATTATACTGCTAACAGCTACGACCCATAAAACGTGCCCATATCCCCATAAAAACACCCTGGGTGGGGACTGTCAGTGTGTCCACAGTCAGCGTCCCTTTCACGGTGAATGGAGCAGCTGTCTTGCACCGTCCGTATGAAAAGGCCCGGCTTACGCTCACAAATCTAGACTCAACCGCCCCTGATCTTTTCAGGCTGGATTTTCCCTTTAAATGTCTGGCAATGCGACTGTCTTGTTCCGATTCCAAATTGTCTAGCTTCACACAAACAATGCGCCATAATGATGCGGGCACACTGGGTGCACTGACATTTCAGACTGTGCCACTGGAGTTAAATTTAGAAAGAAATATGCATTATGCAGCAAAATAGACCAGACATTTTCAACATGCGCTATGCAATAGGTTATACAGTAAATGATCATCTTTGAGTGAGTTTTGCCATGTTGCCTTGTTTCTTTTGCAAACATGTACCTTGGCAGCATATCCCAGGCATCGTCTTTTTCTGCAAAAAACGCCATGAGGTTCAGTAGCTGTCACAGACACGGTGCTGTAAGTCTATAAACTGGCTTTAATAGATGTCAGTTTATCTGGCCGTCCATTCGTGTCCTCTCTGACACCATCAAAGAGCGGTTTCACAGCACATTCCTCTCCTCAGTGCTGTAATCCATAGGAGGTATGTGAGCTGTGTTAGTTCAGCTGTCCGTCACCAGCCTCCCTCTGTCATCTACTGTACGCTAATTTAACTGATTTATTAGATAGAGCCGCGCAGGATGCTGGGAGCCTCAAGAGCGTTAAACACCGAAGCTGTCTCTCAACCAGTTTCAAGACTTTTACGCTCTAGTTAAGCAGATTACTTGGATCTCTGTATAGTGTTCACTAATGGAAAACCGCAATGAAATATTCATCGGCGTTAATAAAGCTAGCTCTTAATAAAGCATAATTGAATTCACTGGCTTGTTTGTGTAAACCTTTGCAATTACTAACTTCAGGAATATATTTATGATCTACAACTCACGTTTGGATTATTTATAGAAAGGGGTTGCGCAGCATGCTACCGCTCTGTTGTGAAATCACAGCTGTAAACAGACCAGTGTGTTTACCCACCACAAATGTGACCATGGATTTATTAAGGAAGCTGTCTGGAGCAGAAAAAGACGGCGAATAGTGTAATCTAAAATGACACCAATGGAATTGAAGCAGAACTCTGAAAGATGTTACTATTTGCAATTGGCAAATAAATGCAATGCAAGAGAAATGTCAGAAATGATGATGACAAACAAAGCACAAGGCGCATCGAGTGCTTAGGGAAATTATGGCAGAGACAGAGAGGGAGAAAACAACTCTGGCGTAATGGAATAGTCGGGTGCTCACATCATCGACTTAATGCGTGCACTTTCATTCATCTCATTCAAAGGTGATAGGCAGTGAATAGATGGGCCAAAACTAATATGGAGGAGAAAGGGCAGAGAGGAGAAAGGAATGAAGGTGTGGTGGTCCAGTGGCTGAGGTGACGAGGTGCAGTCTCTTCCAACACAATGACTACTTACAGTATGCTGACCTTCCATCATAACCATACTGTGTGTGTGCGTGTGTGTGTGTGTGTGTACGTATCCACCTATACCTACATGCCTTTCTTCTTCTCCTCCTTTCCTTTTTCCTCTGTCCTTCCATTCTCTTCTCTTTCAGCTCTTCATTTCAGACTAAAAAGTGAAATCAAAAGGATGCAAAAAAACATGTGGAGATACGCAGGATTGGGTTTATTGCATAGCCCATCTGTTCCTCCTTTGAATTCGAATATTTCTCGTCTTTGATTGAATACCGTGTTTTATCCCCAGTCTCATACATTTTAATTATTCCCAGCCTCTACACTCGCCTAGGCACTATAGCTGAAAGTAGCCTGTAAAGCCGCACTCTTCGGGGCTTTGAATATTCTCCACTATAGGCTGTTAAAACAACAGCGGCCCAGAGGGAACCATTACTGAGGGCCATTCATTAGGCCATAAAATTGCTTTTACACATTAGCTGCTTCACCCTTCTTGATGAAGTACGATCACCGCTGGAGTTAATACTGTGATTTCTGCGCACCAGTATGCCAACAATGGTCAGATACTGCAAAGTCTAGTAGAAACATGTCTCAATTGACCCTTGCATTTATTAGAACTATTTCACCTTGGCTTTTGTATGTCTTTTCATGCAGCAGTGTGCATATGGTTATGTAGTCCTTGATTGCCTTCAGTAACCAGTGTCCTATTGAACTAGAATGGCTGTAACCGCATTTCCTTCTGCATTCCCCCAAGGACTGAATTTCCAGTTACTGGTACTTTAGTGAAATGGAGCACCATGAGTCTGGGAAATCCACTATCTGATCAATGGCCTCTGAATGGAACAGTTAAGAACAGTGACAAACTGAATCGTTGGGTTTCTTCTTCTTCTGGCTTGCCAGTCTCATCTGCACTCCCCTCCAATACACGAGCATTCTTGTTTCTGCGAAGGCCCTGGGCTCTGTTTTGTTTTCTTTTATAACTGTGCGTATGTGCGAGGAGAGAGAGAGGTTCAAAGGGCTTTTGAGGATGCAATCCAATTCTCTGAGCATGCAGCCTTAGTTCTCCGTCTGCCCCTCTTTTGTGGGAAAAAATGCTGGGAGCTTTTAGTCAGAAAGCACGGTGGTTTTCTTGTTTTTATGTCATAACAGGACACAGGGTTAGATCACCCTCTCACAATCTGTCTTTTTTTTTTCTTTTTTAGTTTCTGAGATTCCATTATTGTGGAGGTATATTGTCTTTTTCAAGGACTGAAATACTCTGTTGCCGACCAGATCACTTCTTGTTTTGTTTTTCTTATGTCCTGGGAAACGGTCCATCTTTAACCCTGAAATGTTTTTGTCGGTCAGTCCTGCTGCCGTGTGTAGTTCCTCTGGAGAGCAAACGGACATGCGCTCCATGTCAAGCCGGCAGCGCTGCGTGTTGTGATGTCTGAGCTAATCGGGAACTAATATGGCTTTGTTAGCTGGATTTCGGTGGTAAATCCGGGCTGAGCTCGCAGCTGAGTCACAGCTAACCTGCTTGCTGTCAGATCTTCGCTCTGTGTTTTGTGTTTTATATTACAGCGGAGACCCTGAAAACGCCTCCTGTTGCCTTCCGCTCGCTGACGTCTTTTAACACTCTGAATCTGACAGCCGTCTTTGTCTCTCCAGCTCTAATTCTGGGGGGACAAGAGAGACTCGTTCCACTATATTGGTTCCGCCATCTCTTTCCCTAACCAAGGATGCCGCTCCCATCCTTATGGTTGTCCTCCACCTGATTAAATTTTGGGATGGAGGGGGAGTATGGATCAGGCTGAATCCATCCATCTGTCAATGTGATATCTCAGACTGGTCTGATTTTGACAAACCCTTGGAGGGATGATGCATCTTGTCAGCGCATTCTGGTATTTAAATAATTACACTGATAGGCCTGATGAGGGCGCTATAATTAAAGGTTAAAATTTTAAACCTCGAACATGACATTTCGGAAACCGCTGCTTCGATTTTGACAAAACTTGAACTGGTGATCCATTTTGGCACCGTGTTCTGGCATTTAAAAATTACACTGACTGGCCTGATTAAAAATTAAAGGTCAAACTTTCAAACTTTGAAAGACCATAAGTGTTACACCACTAGTCCAGTTTTGGTGAGACTTGGAGGGATGATGCACCTTGTTGCTGATTGGTCCAAGGGTTGCTTGCATCATTCATAGGTTTATTTTTGCCTTGTTATGTCTTAGTCGTGAAGCCCTTTCTAAATGAAGTTTTAATTAGAATGCTATGCAATTAAAGTTACAATTATTAAGGTTATGATTAACATGGTAGGGAACAGAAATGGCATTGCAAGTCAGAGTGTTGATGTACTCTTCAACAGCCAAGGGACCGCTCTCACTCACTATTTCTTACTATTAAATGTGTTTCCTGAGATATGCCGCCATTACCTTATCTCTGTTTCTGCCCCAAAACATTGTCTATCACCGCTCTCACTCTCTTGACTCTCCCTCTCTCTGTCTCACCCACATCCTCTTGTGTGTGTTTTATCTTCAGCGCCAGCATGTGCATCCATCATCTCAGCGTCGGCGCGATTGAATAGCTCTCCGCTAGGTGCAGAGACCCCTGGTGTCTTCCCTGGACCAATTAGGAATGCATCTATGTGTTCATCTCTGAGCGCGGTATGTACTTTCCATTGTAAATGCTGATAAAGTATTTCCCGTCCTTCCTCTTATCGCCCCCGCCCCCCCTCATACTGTAGCTTCAGTATCACCCTTCAGATGTAAGAAATGAGAAATCCTTACCTAGAATGCTCTCTCTCAAATCCCCCAATACAGTTTGTCTGAAAGGGAAGTTAAGTAGATATATGATGCATTCTCACTGCGCCCATTGAGTCTGTTGCGGCTCTGAAAAATACAGGATTTATAATCTGTTATCTGCAAAAAAGAAAATAAGCTGCGTTGTGTATGTTGCGGTCAATGACATCACTTGAGGAAAAGAGTCGAGGAGCTCTCACTTGCCACCCTTCTAGAAATTATTTCTAGGGATCATGCAGTTGTGTTCGACTGTATAAACTGTGCGTTGCCTGATATTTAGGATATTAAATAATGAACATGATGTCAGCAGTGGCATTTAAGTAAAATAGTGGGTTATTAATCCGAATCTGTGATCAAAATGTAAAGTTTAAGGATATTAACGGGGAAGTTTTTGTCTCTAACATTTCTTCTGCTGTTACATTATCAGCACCTTACAGTATAAAGGTCTTTATGAATTACTTTGTTGAAACTATCACAACTTCTCATCTATTAATATTACTTTATTTGACACCAATAAGATAAGGGATCCGAACAAAATTAATGAGATAAAGGTTTAAGATGTTGGAAAAAAAAGAATGTTTCATGGAAAAAGTGTAAGATGTGTTTGGACAGCGCTATCTAAGTCATAAATCAGCCGGGCCGACCATAAAAGCAGAACCCAGCCCTAATACATCATCAGAGGAGCGGGCGGCGTGACGTTCTGCGAGCACAGCCGCGTTAATTAAATGCTAAATAAAGCCTCGCTATTATATTGAATTAGAATTCATTTTACATAAGCAATTACTGGGTAATCTAATAAGTTACTGGGGGGGATACCTGACTGACTGACTGATGAAGTTTGTTATTCTCTGCCAAGGACAGCGGGTTAAGGAAAGCCCCTCAGGCATGAGCGGAGTTTGAATGGGTACCGTGGGTGTCTGGCACCCATGGCCATTGGCCAACAATGGAGAGAATCGTTTAGAATGCAGTAATAAAACTACTCATAAAGTAAAGAAGCTTATTATGAACAATCATCAACTATTTTCAGTTGCTTATTCACTCTTATAACCTTTATCAACATGGTCATTGACACATTTGCAAAGGTGAAATTTTGTAAAAAAAAAAAAAAATGAATATATAGGGTTGGTGCAATATGGCCGATTTGGATTTTTTTCTTTTGATGTTGCTATTACATTGAGGCACTTACATGACTTAATGTGATTTGGTAAATAAATACACCAAATTCCAGCTAAACGCTAATTTGTTTTGACAGATCACGGGCAATTAGTGCTGCATTTTCTGCAGCATAATAGTAGTGAATTTTAACTGTAATTTCAGTATGCTGATCATTATTTTTGCCCTTTTAGACCTAACATGGATGGGTGCACTATAGCTTGCACCCATATGGATGAAAGGCATATGGGTGTCAACTCCCAGTATGAAGGTTCAAAGTCACAGAAGGATCCTGGTGACCTATCCGGGGTGTTCCCCTGCCTTCTGCCCAATGCATGCTGGGATAGCATAAATGAATGTTTTTATTTATTAAAGTGGAGTTAATGGAATATATAATAATGGAGTGATGCCCTTTGATGATCTGGAGGATATAGTTTACTCTCCACTACATTACTGGCTGCCTTACATCAGATTACTGTATGTAATAGGTGTGTAATGTGTTTTGTTAACCTTTGCACATGCACATATCTCTTGAGGGCCGCACATTGAGATGTAGCCACTTAAGCGAATCTCTTTATCTGCTGCTGATGCACACTGGAGGTCTTCCCTCACACTGACCTTGAGGAGCATTCTCCATCAAAACGACTTGACCCGTGACGTTCCTTTTATACAACCCTCAGTGGTGAGATCCCTCGTACGGCTGTAAAATCCCAGCGGCGGCGAGGAGAAAGTGGGAGAATGCTTTATCTGGCTGGAACAATATACCGCCACAGTAAAGCCGACTCTGTGGAAAAGGTATTACACAACATCTGATTCCCTCCCTCCCTCCCTCCCTGCCTCTCCCTCTCTCCCCCCTGTTCTCCACTGATGTGTGTCACCGAGTTGCTCTGCTGCTGTCTCCGAGTGGAGCGAGGCAGCGGCTGACGCAGAACAGTGTTTGGCGCCTACTTGAGAGTGAAGGAGCGGCGGCATCCCTGACACTTCCACTTAATTAGCAGCCGCGTTCTCCAACCGCTTAGAGAACTAGTGCCTTTGTCAAAAAAAACCTGTACCATTTACCATTAATTCAGGATCCTGATGTAATGTTAGCGGTGGCCTCCTCACTGCTCCACCTCTTGTATTCATGTTTGTTTTTGAATACACCGTTTTTTTGAGGGGATTTTTTTTTGGTCTTTTTTGCTGCGCCGCTTTGATTTTGAGTTAGTGGAGCGGAAGAAGGTTTTTCCTGAAACATCTGAAGTCTCCCCTCGGGGAAGGAAGCAGGTAGAGTTGCTCTCTCAGCTGTGTGGCACAGTTTCCCACCCCATTCATTACACAACCCCCTCGCAAACAAGGCTGTAACCAAAGAAGAATCCACTGCACTCTCTGCCGCTCCTGTCCCCAATGTATCATTCAATTATAAAGCTTCTGGCATCAGATAATTGAAAGCAGCACTAGGCAACTTTGCATGTCGGTGGCTCCAAATGGCTGCAAGAGGCAAGTATTTGAAATTTTTGAATTTCAAAACCCAGAAATCAGTAAACTGCACATAGCACACTCATGTTTACCAACCAATTATTATCCAGCTGGAAAATATGCATGGAATTTGTATGAATGCATTGAATTCATACTATAACCGGAGAATATTTACTGGACTCTGGTGACTCTGGTCTGAATTTCCCCTCGTCGCGTTTTGAGGTTCTAAGAGTCTAAGGATCGGGTCTTTGTTTTTGTTTTGTTCTTTTTCCGCAGAAGACCAAAAGCTAAAGCACTGCTGCGGAACATCTTGTCATGTTTTTGTTTGGTTATGATATATGGAGCGGTGGAGATAAGTGTATTTTCTTCTATTTTCTCCCAGCATCTGCACCAGTCGGTGTGTGATAAATGAGACGAGCGCTGGAAGGGAAAGCCACACCGTCGCTGGTCGGCTAATGTTTAGACAGACGCTGGAGCTGCTTCTTAACAAAGTAATTGTCTCGAATGTTTACAGTTTGGCGATCCTACTAATCTCATAATTCCATTAATCTCTGTTTGCTTTTCATTAAAAACAGGGGGAAATCCATCCATCTAGCAACCCAGCGATCAAGGCGCCTCGACTCCAGATAAGTGACGCATTCGTGTTCAAAGACAAACTGGCCAACTTTTCTCACGGAAGTTATCTTCGCCCAAGTATATCAGAGCATAAAGAGATAGGGAGAAACTCATTAAATGATTATGTGTGAGTTGTTTGGCAACACTGAATAATTCATGCTTATTTGATTGCCGCATATGAAGGATTTATTGGGAGGAGGTGCATCAAGGGAGGAGATGCTTGTCGGGGTTGCTGAAGTTCAAATTCCAAAGGTAGAGCGCTGTTTATGTGGAGCAACAAAGGGCGATAATAAACAGCCACTGTGGTATTTGAATCAGTTTATTATCATTATTTTTATTACTTCTTCGCATTACTAAATTTTTCACATTGCCTTGTTCCGCATACTCTCTCTGTGTCACTCTTTTCCCATCCATCAAATCTTTCCCTTTGCTTCAGTCACACCGCCAGTGAGACCGGTCTGAAGTCAGTGCCAGAACTCATCGCTTACTTCCCCTGCTTCCCATCTCTGGACCATGACTGGCGTCTCCTAGCAACAGCATTTGATACAGTTTCAATCGCATCCCTCCGAAGAACAAAAGGAGAATTAGCTTTGAAACACTTAAATTAAGCCCCTCCTCTATTTGAATGATTCATTTTCCGTGCTGAGGAGCACATCCACCGCGTGGACGCATTCACGGCTCGCAGCAAGGCATCGGGATTCTCCATACTGCTGTTGAGAGCCCCGCTAGATTTATCACTGTAGTGAGGCAGCCAAAACAGCACACAGTCTGCTTATAAATAGGAACCGCCTATTTCTTTACACCTACGTTCCCTATTTTGAGCTCCAGAAGGGTCAATATCATCTTATCTGCTGGACAAACTCCGCTCCACTATGTAAAGCAACAGTTCATCCTCTCCTCAGCCAGTCCAGCAGGGGAGGGGAAGGGGAAGCGGACCTGTCAGGGGGTCATCAGACATCTGGCAATTAAGCCGAGCGGCGAGGAGAGAATGCCCATTATCTTTATTTCACCAACCTGCTGGCTTAGTCCGGGCGGCTCATTTGAAGACAGCCCATCAGGCCGGGCGGAGAGAGATACCGTCTCATCCATTAGTTCGTCAGCGGGGGATTATGTGCATAAACCTGACATAAAATGTAGAAGTCAGACGCCGGCGCAGTTCAAAGACAAGGGAGGCCATTAGGTAAAGGCCTTTCCTGTGGAGGGACATTCATAAAAGAATCAGCAGGTCTGCACATCTACGCCAAGGCAAGGAAGTCCTGGAGCTGCTGCAGTGGGAATATGTACTGTGCTGTATGAATGTGTGTTTAGGTGTCTAGTCTAGTTTTTAGCTTTGCTGGATAGCTGTATTTCTAGTAGAAATTGAGAAGAAGATAAGAAGAAAATAAGAAAAAAACGTAAAATCTAAAGTAATTTTTATGGCCCTCCAAACTCATTTTATGGTGCTGGCTGGTAACTTCTTCTGGCAGACTTTTGGGAGGTGTTCCACCAATCACCACCGGTCTGAGGCATCCTCCCCCTTCAGATGCTAAAGTTATACCTGCCTGCTGTTAAACAAAAAGCTGCATCAGGAACCATCTGGACTGCCTTCCCTTCTGGCGGCTATGAGCAATTTCAAGCTAAGACTGCCACAAAAATGGAAATATGGCTCTTTCATCTCCCCAAGGCTCCTGCCTCGACTCACATTTGCTTAGTCTTGTAAGCTGGATATTTCAATTGATGATGCGCAGTGACAGCTCAAAAAACTGGCATCTGAGCCTAAAAGATCTCAAAACAGCTCATATTAGGGAAGTAAGTTACAGAAAGAGAATGTCTCTCTTACTCCCTGGCGTACTCACTTTAAAGGAGAGCGCTCTCTCTTACGCACACAGAAAATATAGATATATAAAGCTGCGCTAAACCTTTAAGCTTTCTTTCTCTTTTCTCTTCTCTTTCCTCTAACGCTTGCCTCCACTTATCTGTTTATCCACCCCCAAACTATCTGATTCTTTGATGCGAGTTGAGTTTAGGAGTTTAGGAGTGTGTGTGTGTGTGTGTGAGCGCCTCTACCTCACACCCTGCACTCCAGCCTCGCTCCGCCCGAACCAGGAGCAATACAATAAACCTGGAAAGGTTGCACCAGAGGGAGCAGCACACGCCGAGGAGCATAAATAAAACCGGTGCTGTAGCTATCTCAGCTCCAATGGTCAATAAGTTCCCTCCTGCATGCCAGTGTAACTTATCGAGTGTTTGATGGACAATGGCGCCTCTGCCCAGGAATGGATTTTCTGCCCAGTGGTGAGGGAACAACCTAAAATTTTAAAAAAAAAGAAACACAGGGGAAGAAGACCAAAAGAGTGGCACAGTCCAAGTTGGAAAATCAAGGAGTATGCAAGCTTGTTGTAGAGCTGGTGACGACATCGCATCTTGGACAGTGACGGCTGTTCTCCTCCTCCTCCTGCTCTTCTCTCCGTCATCTCCTGTCCGGCCAGCATACCAAAATGTTCTTTATCTACCCGGTGCCAGCAGCAGAAGCAGCATCGGCGGTGGCATTGGAGAGCGCTCACGGCTTAAAGGCCCCCATGGGAGGAGGCCGAGCTTCGAGGTGAGAGAGAGGGAATGCCGGGATGCTCTGCCCCGGGACCTTGACTCCTACACTGCGGGCGGGAGGCGAAGAGGCGGCTCAGTCTCCGTTCATAGCATCTCCCTTGCACATCGAGATGCTGGTTAATATAGAGAGGACTGACAGATTAATCTCCATGCCTGGACGGTGCGGGGGATTACATTATCTGGAATGCAGCTTCTCATGACTGCTCATAACTGCAGGTATACATGCAGCGAAGCCTCTTCAAGGCTGCAAATGAGTCGAGGGAGCAATTTCAGCCAATAATGAGCGAGGTGTTTCAGACTTGTTGTCCGTGAACTCATCAAGTCGAGGCAAATGCGTCTCAAAGGCGGAAGCGTTTGCAGACATTTTAATGACAGAAAAAACGGAGCATAGCGAGGCCTCCTTCCTCCCCAGGCTGTCTGCAAGTAGCACAAACTCAGAAACCTGAGTAAGTGTGAGCTGTTGAATCATTCATGGCTAGAGGCGATCACACAATTTCCTCCTTTACCCCAGGATTCAGGGACGGAGAGGAGAGAGGGTTTGAAAGTGAGACAGCCCCTGATCCCATCCTTGCTAGAAATTGCTGGCCTTTTAGCTGGAAGCCAGTGTTTTTTTTTCTTTTTGGCTCCTCATAGCTCTATATGAGGGTTGTATATATTGTAGGATGTCCTTGATATAGCGGCTTCAGGCTCTGTCGCCATGGAGATGGATGCATTAATGGATTATTTGAACCCGGCATGGGTTCGGTTTCACCAAGAGTTTGTTGTCAACGGGGAAGAAGTGTGTTTTCTGAAGATTTGAAAAGTTGTCATGTGTACACACATGTACACACATAATGTACACACACAATAGCCAGCATTCTTGCATTTTTAGAGCCCTTGATCAAGGACAGCAGGTGTAAAGCTGTTGTAAAGTGTTAAAGACAAGACAGCTGGTTGCACAGAGGGAATTCATTTAGATGTGTGATAAAACACACTGATAAACCAGGAATACCTGGAGTAAAGGTCTATTTCAGATGTTGTTCTTTTTTTTTGTTATTATTATTCTCAGCTGGAGTTAAAGTTCCCATCTAGACGATTTTTAATGGCCAAAGTTCAAGATATGAGAAAGCAAAGTTGACATTATTAATAGATCTCAACAGAGCTGGGACACTTAATTTCCCCAAACACAGACGGCAGAATTTTCTATAAACAACTCTTGTGTTGGATGGTCGGTCATTTGTAAGGTTTGCTATGCTTTACTCATTAATTCATGCCCCGTAACACTAGAAATGACCAAGGGCCCACCATATGCATTGTTTAGAAGAATCTTTTGTCAGCTACAGGGAGATGAGTGAGCCCACTGGGATCCATTATCAGTGGCATTACAACAGAAGTTGGAAACCACAACTTCTCAAAACTTGAAGTTTGGGCTGTAGAAATGGTTTGTGTGAATTCACTTCTCCCCAGCTAAGTCAAAGTCTGGTGTCAAAAATCCCTAAATATCCTTTTTTTTAATCTTGATATGCCTGGCTTATTAGGATGTTGTACCAGATGATTGGTCCTGGTTGCGTATGTCTCCTCTCAGCAGGAACGAGTTTATGAAAAAAAGTGAAACAACAGTGAAACTGCGCTGTTGTTTTGACAGATATTAACTCGAATGTCCCGGAAAAAAAAAAGCAAACTCACTTGGTCATGTGTGTGGTTTGAAGTTAATAAGGTTGAAGTTGGTAACAGAGCTGACAACAAGAACAACAGAGGATGCCATTATGCACCATACACACAACACATCCACCTACACACTTGTATAGACATAAATGGCAAGTGCAGCTAATGCACTTCTTTGATTTCTTTGAGTCCAGTCTTGGCTCTTTTAACTACTGTCTCGTCTTGAGTTCTTTTGTGGAGTTTGTGAGCTTCTTCAGCTTGAGTCTTCTTCCGCGTGGCAAGTCTTCATGCTCCACTGTCAGCGCCAGATAACAAACCCAAAATAGTAGCCAATTTCCTTGCAAGTGAACCGTCAGAAGTGAGGTAAGCTGGTGGTATAACAGGCAACGAAAACAGCAGATATGTTTATATATTTTTATCGGGAGCTCTAAAAGTCGACTTTTATTTCGCTCCTGCTATTTCATTTCAATTTTGCGATATCTTGTTCGCACTCTTCAAAACTTTAATGAACTCACGGCTGATTTCTTCTCCATTTTTCACAGCATGAGAGCAAGTTTGACATTGCTTTTTTTTTTTTCCCCTCCAGAAAAATGGTTTGGCTCAGTGTTATCAGATAATAAAGAAGAGAAGAAGGTGCTTAGACTTTTATTAGCGCTAACATTTATCTCATTTGGTGACTGTTATATTTCTCTAGGGACCGTCTTAAGACATCTTTGTCCAGGCCGCCAGCCCATAATGTTGCACATATTAAATCAAGCATTAAAGGGACATTTTCCACACCCTATACAAAATAGCACTTATACTGAACTGTATGGTGCTTTTGAGATGGGGAGAGAAGAGCTTGCTTCATGGTGTTTATGACAGCAGAGAACCGGTGACAGAGTATAAGAGGGAATAAGGGAATTCTATAGCTGTATATCTTTGGCATTTAGCAGTAGAAGCTGATTTAGATAAACGACTACAGTATACATTCAATACAGAGACAATGAGCCGTTATGCAGGTCAGTAATTCTCAAAGTGGGGTGCGGAGTCCCACAGGGCTCTTTGACGGGGTCCTAGCAGAAAAAAAAAAAAAACAACAAAAAAAATATATTATTGGGCTTTTGTTTCGACCGTGAACTTGACCTGTCAGTTTAATCAAATGAAACAATGGCCACAGGCTACCTACGATTTGGTTGCACAGGCATGACATCATCCTTCTGTCAGACACAACACACACGGACAGACCCGGCTGCCAGTGAGCACGCTTTGAATCTGTGGTGAGAGAAAAGGGCTTAGGACTTGTGAGTGAGCCTGGCGACAGCGCTCATGTATAATTGATTAAGGCATTTTACAGTACTGGGACCAATCTACGCTATATTTGCTTTTTTTTAAAAATTCATATTATATCGACATGTTTATAATCTGGTCCTGGATTGGAATCCTGCTGCCATTGTGGAAGGCCGGGCAACCCCCAAAGTGGCGTGATATGAAAGATAATATAAAAACTTAGAATATTTTCATTATCTGCTCTATGGAAATGATTAAGCGTTTAGTTAAAAGCTTTAAAAGCAGTTGAGCTCATCAGCAACACCAAAAAATCCAAATTAAAGCTGTTTGAATGCGGATTTGGGCGTAAATGCTTCACTCGAACACATACTAATGCTTATGATATTTGTTGATTGTTCTCTAATTATCGATTGAGCAGAGAACACATACTTAACAGATGTGGCGGTGCGACAGGTGGTAATGCGACAAGTTTTTAATAATGCAATCCATGCACTTGTGACCCTATTCAGGAATCTTGGTCATAAACACACACACACACACACACAGACTTCTGCACGCATAGCCACCATCTGCTCTTCTTCTGCGTCTCTATCCCTCTCGCCGCCGCTCGTGAGGCTATAGATGGTATTTTTAGGCATGAGCAGTCGAAATGGCAAACATTACGGAGTGATTAATCAAAGCACACTGTCACTTTATGATTGCTTTGTGCGAGAAAATTGCTCTCATGTTGTGTGCCGAGCGTAAACATGTGCTGCAGATAGCGTTCCTACATAAACATCGCTCTCCCCGGCCTGCGCTGATCTGTCTCCAAACAAGCCGTCTGATTCCCAGTCTAACTGTTCTCAGCGGGTACAGCCGCGGGCTCTGCTCACACAGATGCACACACACACACACACACACGGTCAGCGTCAGTAATAATAAAAAAAAAATACTGCCTTCTGCTCAGTATATTCTGGCCATATCGCAGCCGTGCTTCTGCAATTTTGTCCTTCTCCATTCTTTCTGGCCATTTTATTTTTCGCTCCATCTATACTTTCACTCTCTATCTTGCTGTCAGCAGTCATTTCATAGCCCCCCACCCCCTCCTGTCTGTCTAAACCCCCACCCCACCCCACCCTCTCTCTCTATGCAGTACCCAGGACACAGCAGCTTCTGAGCAGAGCGACTGTCTCACCATAGCCCTCCAGCTCAGTCTCTGCTTCACAGAATCAGATATTTGCCTCGATTCTCATTCTGCAGCCTCCCTTTTATGGACGCCCCACCCAGGAAAACACCATTCCATCGACCCATAAACCAGAGATTTATACCTGAATTATGCTTCTGGTTGAGTGTTCACTCACCGCTTATCTATCCATTATTGCCTCCACGCCAGTGAGTGCTGGACTTTGAGTGTTTGGCCGGTGGCCAAGATATTGACAGATATGATCTGAGGATTCTTTGGATTGTCTAGTCAACATAACAAGGGTTTTTGCTGCAAAAAACTATATATTCACTTTGAGGGGGAGCGGGGGTGGGAGGTACTTGTCTTGATGTTTATTGCACAGTATTTCAAAAAACACAGATGATTACATCCTCTGAGATGCGGCTGTTATACAAGAAAAGGGATATCTAGTTTCAGTAATATTCAGTTATGAGCTTTCCTTTCCTGCCAGCAAGCCGTTTTGTCAGAGCAGACACATTTTTCAAATGATGGAAATTTCATTTTGGAACGAAACCGCTTCTATGTTATAATGCGTCTGCTCCCTGTCAGCCGTTTATTTAGTCCGTATACCTCCTGTGAGGGCCGTTTACCGCAAACAAGTGGGCTGCCGGTCAGCCGGACGATGCAGACGCTGGAAACAACCGGGCAGCTCACTGAGTCTGCATGGCGCACACACTCTGAACGGGCCTGACTCACCTCGCCTGCCCGCCCACACACACACACAGTGGGCGGCCAGATGCTATTTGAGCGTGCGTGCGCGTGTGTTTGCGCATCTGCTATCAGCGGCCGACCTGTGACCCTGCTGGGTCTGTTAAGTCTGCAAGAGGACCAGAGGATTAATGAGAATTGTGCGACCGCCTCATAGTCGCCGCCGCAGGGACCGGCCGCCGCTAATTAGATACACGGGAGGAGGAGGGAAGTGGCAAAGTGCCCTTGTCCGACCGGCCAGATATCACACAAGGCTGCAACAGGCTCTGTAAGCTCCTGTAATTTTTCACACACTGTAATGGAATGTGTCTCTAGACGAGAAGGTGTGTGTGTGTGTGTGTGTGTGTGTGCTTCTGAACACACACCGTAGCCCTCATCAGATTGCATTACTATAAGTCTGTCCAAGTCTCCTGATGAAAAGCAGTGCATACCGAGGAGGATAAAGAGGCAGCAATCAGCCTCAGTTTGACTCGTTTCCAAAAATAAAAGCAATTGTTGGGGAAATTGCTCTTGACATCCTCATGACGAGTGAGGGGAAGGTGAGCTGCCGGTTTCATTTGCAGGTGTGGAGTTTTGTCAGGACTGCAGAGGCCCTGCACACCTCCAGGGCAGGCGGTCTTTCGGTGTAGAATATTGGTATGCACGTCCTCTTCAATCTATATCCAACATAATGCGGTGTGACGTTCTGCCTCTTTCATGTTGGAATCTGCCTCTCGTTTTATTTTCTTTCTCCAATTCCTTTTCCTCTTTGCTCTATCTGTCCATTTCTGTCTTTTTCATCTTTTCATTTTCTTTCTCCTGCACTTCTTTGACTTGAGAAGCCATGAAAAGCAAGCCAACGGGCTGGAAGGTATTTCAATAGCTACCACTACCTATCTGTTTTCACTATGGTACTGTATTGTATTGAGTACTACTGTATGTAACTTGTACTTCAGTCTCTTTCCAATCCTATAGCTTTCCCTCAGCTTACATGTGTTTGCTGTTATACTTGTGCATGTGTGTGTGTGTGTGTGCACGCATGCCTGTGTGTCTAAGTGTGTGTGTGTGTGTGTGTGTGTGTGAGCTGGCCAACTGGTCCTTGCTGTGCTGTGAATGTAAGACCGTAGTCTCCACTCCATCCAGCTGTCTTCCCAGTCTCCCATGGGTGTCACCGACACACTCTGTCAGCCAACATCTCACACACTCGCACACACACACACTCTCCCTTTCAGTCCGGGCTGCATTCACTCTCTTTGCTCTCGGTCACGGTTTGTACTTTCTGTCTCCGTACGTATGTATGTTTGTCTTTGTATGTTTCTCTCTCCTGCTGTCTCCATCTCTGACATGCTCATACACACCGACTAATTCATTCATTTCAGACCCACCATCCCATCGTGTGGCAGCTGACACCTGGAAAAAACCGCAGAAGTGACAAACAACGTGCTTTACTCTGCCGTAAATACCGCTTGGGGAATTAAACCTTCAAATAATAATCCATCAATACACAATCCAGGTGGCGCGCAATTTATTTACTGTTATTGTTTTATGGACGCATGGCCTCCTTTGTGTAAACAGCATGGCAGTTACAGTAGGCATCATACGCGGGAACAGATGGGTTCCTGCAATCATAAAACTTAACACACAGCCAAAAGACACGCACAACTGTGTAGAGGAGGTGGGATGTTGACATGCACACTCCTCCCAAGACCGCGTTTCTGCCTGAGTTGCAGTACAGGGTTGAATGCCCCATTCAGGCGCCTTTTGTTTCGCTCTCACTGTTCTTCCCGTACGCTGTCATTACCTGACTCGCACCAGTTTGACTGATTTTACAGCTGATTGAGCAGTTTGTGCAGCCCGCTGGTGGCCAGGGGGGTTTTTGTTGGAGTGTAAAGAGGGGGAAGGCACGTCTGGCTCCCTTTAGACACTGGCCAAGCGTGACATCCTGCAAATCGCTGTGATTTTCAGCCATGTTTCGATCATGGTCATGCCTGTTGATGGGCAAAGGTTATAAATAGATGCTTCTTTAAAGAGACTATCATACATTAGTGGGTCACGTAGTTTGATGTCATGTGAAACTGTAAACTAGGCTCGATTAAAAAAAGGAGCTTCCAAGCAAGATAGGCAGCTAGGTATCGCTTCTTTGTTTGCAGATATATTGTTCAGTTACAAAGCGAACAACAGTTTAGCCCCTCCACACCATCTGACCAATGTATAGATTAAAGCTTTAGCGCTCAAAGGGAATGGTGACCATCATTCATCTCTGAGTTAAATGAAACTGGGGAAACGATGTGTCTCTATAGTGGAAATGTCACCAAATTTGTCCCCAGGCCTCTCTCTCTCTCTCTCTCTCTCTCTCTCTCTCTCTCTCTCTCTCCCTCCCTCTATGTGTTATTGTCCCTAGAAGAAGCCCCGGTGCCCTCCTCAGCTTGATCAATCACCTGCTCACAGGAGCTTGAAAGAGAGGGGACATTTGTCAGCCAGAGCAACTGAAGCCCCTTCCCAGCATCCACCTGCCCCTTCACACTGGCAGCCCTGTGGGCACAAGCCCCGCATCGATGACTCACTGAATTTTCTGTGTGTGCGTGTGTTTATGTGGGTGGGCCTGCATATGTATCTTTACAGCCCTCACACACACATGTAGCCGCCAGAGCAGGAGGAGAGAGTCAAGCGGGAGATTGACTTTAGCAAAAAGAGCAGACAGGCGTCGCCGGCTGAACGCTTGAGATGTTTCCTTCATAGGCCGCAGCTTTCACAGCAGATTACTGACACTGTCTGACTGGTCCTCAGTTTAGTGGCCAAGGGCCTGTCCTGAATACTGATCATGCCCAGCATGGAGCAGCGTGACTTGGGGTTCCAACACCCCTCCCACCCCTGTCATCAACAACTAGGACGGAGAAGATCTGGAGGTCGTTTTCACATGTAACCTCATTAACCTGAGACAACATCTCTTAAATGACTTGCAATTATGAATTTAGGCCTGTGGTTTTTCTTTGCACTTTGTCACATTATGAGGAAGTCACAAAGTTTCGGTTAGACCAATATAAAGGTTTGTCTGAAATTGGCCTTTTATTAAATATTGGATATCAGCCCGTTTTGTCCACTGCTGATATGATGGAGGTTCCTCCCTGACCACTTTTTAAATTAATTATTCATTTAAAGCCAGTAATGTGTTCCAGATTTTCCCCTACCATTGAATAGGTGAGGTAGGTCACTCTGCCTTAAACAGCTGCTACCCCATCTAAAAGATTTCATTTCATTTTAGAGTTTTAGTGCCTTTAGGGCCTGCGACTAAAAATCTAATATTGGCAAGCCATGTTGTCTACCTCCAATATGATGGAGGTTCATCCACCAACAAAGCTTGTCTTTGATAAAATAAAATAAAAGCCACGCAATCATTCAAAGCAATCACACAAAGCAATCATTAATGGAATTTGTATGGGAACAATCCATCTCTGGTGATAGATAGTACATACCTTTGCTATTTAACCACATGGGGCATGGGATGAGCACATTAACTGATAATAAGTTACCTAAAAGAATTTAATTTGAATGGATATTGGTGGAGAGCTTGAGCGTCATATAATAGTAGAAATGTTATATTTCAGAGGCTTTTCCACCCTGCCAACAGGAGACACTGAATATTTGTATCTTTTGGCATGCAAATAGTCAAGCATGTTGAATATCGGCACAAAATATCACCTATTGCCAGGTTCAGTACAAAAAGCCGGTGTAGGCTTATAAAATACAGAACCCTTGTATTCATATTTAGTTCTGCAGCTTAACTGAAAAATGTCTTGCAGTTCGTAGTTTCTTCATCGAAAGCTAGCTAGCTCGCTAACTAACTTAGCTGGTTAGCACTTGGAGCAGACAATACAGGGTTGTCACATATTCCTCAACTTTTGAAAGCGCTCCGCCAAAAAAGCTGCCGGGCACAGCGCTTCCTTGAGAGCGACCGCCTTTTGTGCGCCTTGCGGCCACTCCCCGTGTTTGACCAAAAAAAACGCTGCGTGTGAACACAGCCTAAGGTGAGCGTTTGGAAGAAAGTACAGCTCCAGAATAAATCCATACTGTTGAGCCGCGCCAGAGTCTTTGGTGGTTTTCCATCAGTGGAAAGCAAACTCTTCGGAGCTCTGAGCCCCCCCCCCTCCTGCCTCTGCTGGCCCTGCAGAGTGCAGCTCATTGATAAGGGTTTCTGTCCTTGTCACCAAGGACTGATGTCTTTCTGTCAACTCCCAGGCAGCCCTGTTCCTCATTCCGCCCCATTGTTTTGCTTCTCTTCTATACCTGACAGATTCCCTATCTACCCGCCTCCCCTCCCTCCTCACCCCTCCCTGTCCCCAATACCATCCGCCCTCCGTCCCCGAGGGGCGTTCACTGCTGCCGCGGTGCCAGCGGGCACGGCTTAGAAGTTATTGTCTCAATCAGCGCTGTTTCTCTAAAGTCACGTCTCCACTGTCTTGTAGCTCTGGGAGGACGTCCGTCTTGTGAGTCCCTCAAGCTTTTTTTATAAAGCTCATACGTGTGTTACAGTATTATAAGAAGAAATTACATTCCTTGTTTTAATATGCAGTCAGATGAGATCTGCATGCACGTATGTTCATCATCTCTCTCTCACACACACACCACACCAGCCATTTTGCTATTTCACCACCCACCTCCACAATATAGCTGTGACTGCGTCTCCTGTGGCTTAACAGCTCTTGTGTTCATTAGCGCTGTGCAGTGGCGTGTCAACAGCTCTTATTTACTAATTAGCAACTCATGACAATAGCCCAGGCACACAATGGAGGGGACAATGGCGATGCTCATCTCTTCCGCGCACCGTCCTTCCGTGTGCCCTTTGAAACGCCACGCCGCCACGACAATGTGACGTTTTAGCCATTCAGCTGTGTAATAAGCCGCTCTCCTTTCATCAGAATGCACGGAATGCAGAGCACACCCGAGGACGGCGGGCCGCGCTTTTGTCTTAGCATCACGAAAACAGATTGCAAAGTGGTTGTGATTCGAGATAGAAAAAGTTAGTTGGGGAGAATTCTTCCCTCCAAGGTCAAAGCGTTGCACTGACTGTGCCTGGCCGGTGGGAATGGAGATAAAAATGTCAAAGCCGCTGTAAATAAGAATATAAATAATAAAGTCTCCCGCCGAGCTTGGTTAAATTGAACGGCAAAGGGGTCGTTTTCTTGCCGTGCCTCAGAGATTTTAATCTCTCCCGCTAAATCTTTTCCACCTTCTCTTCCTTTGTCTTATGGCTGCTCCCGGGAGACAGTACACACTGTGGTGGTGTGATGTCACCAGGAGAGGACGGGCCCTGTGGTCCGACCTCGGGGCTGCCAGACTTGTCAGTCAGTGAGGAAGGTTCGTGCATTTCATTAGTTTATACAATGCCTTCTCAACTCTCAGTTTGAAGATAGGGGAAAAATGAGCCAGGAGCCGATTCTTCAGTGCAAGGAGAAAATAAAGACTATCTAACCTTTCCAAACAGCGGCCAAAACTTTTACTGTAAGTTTCCGTCGCCTCATTGAGTATGCTAGGAAGGTGATATCCTGTTTGAAACCCCCTGTCATTTCGCATACACATATATATAGAGAGAAAGAGAGAGGGAGAACCTGTCATGGCAGAGGCATGATTGAGAGGGAGAGAAGGAACTCTGGTCATGTCAAGACTGAATGATAAGGAGAGAGAGAGGTGGAGAGAGAGAGAGAAAGCGAGCCGAGCAGCAGCTGGAGCAGCTGGAACCCGGGGGAGAAGTTACGACATGCGCGCTCATAAACAAAATATGAACTACCTGCCTGGCCAGATGCCCTGCAGCTCATCAGCAATGCAAATGGATCGCGCACCTTAAACTTTTCTCTTGACAGAGGACTGCTGATGCCCTAATGTGAAGCCCCCCCCCCCCCCATCATTCTTCTGTTATTGGATTATGCAAGATGAGGGTGGAATGGGTATGCAAATGTATGCATATGATTGCAGGTGAGGCGGGCGTCGTGATGTCCTGCAGCAGAGCGCGGGGTTGGGCTGGAGCGCTCTCTCTGGGAAAAGGTGTAACATCGGTATGGGCTGTTATGCTCCTGTGGAAACCCGTTACACAGCCCAGTGGGCTCCATGTCAGACTTCACCCACCTTGATAAATATTCCATACCTCTGCATCATGCTTACCCTATGAAAGATGAGCTAAAAGATGCATGAGCACCAGGCACAGCGCGGCGGTTGGCGCGCCGCTCCGTCCTTGCATCCTTGGTGATTTTCTTTTGGACGTATCTTTTGGACATTTCTTCCTTCATCTGCGTCTGTTTCTGGTTTATAAGTCGCCTCCCATTTGTTTTCTTGTTTCCTCCCTCGTTATATCTATCCCCCCCGTCTCTCTCTCTCTTTCCAGATTCTTCCCCGACCTCCTCGTGTGTCTCAGGCCTCGGTGAGTGGGCGCCGGCCCGCTCTGATCCTCCCAGCACTCAACCATGCCTGACCCTGATGCATCACCCGCTCCCGGGCACGGAGAAGAGAGAGACAGAGGGAGAAAATAGACGAGAGGGGAGCTATCCATCTCCTCCAGCAGTGTACTGTACAGTAGATCAGTAATGTTCTCCTGCTTTCATCTCCCAACTCCAGCAATCTGCCACCTGGCCTCCGCACAGAGGCTCTTCATCTGAGCCTCGGAGCCTTCTCCCTCTCTCTGGTTCTCTCTCTCGCTCTGCATCTGCATCTGTCCAGTCTGGATCCGATCTCAAATCAGACAAAAATGCAACAGCAAATGCACACGCACACGCACACACACATGCACACACACACACACACACACACACGCTCCCAAACATCCTCGTTATGAAACAGACACATGTAATCCTTTTGTTTTGTTTTTTTGGTTTTTTTTCTGATGGGATGTGGATTTTCAGCCTCGGGTGAAATTTGCTTGTTCAAGGTTCTGTACAGCTTCCACCACTTCCATTACGGTTTCCCTTGATCCACGTCTTGGTTGTTAAGGGGGAGATCACTCACTTGTGCGTAGGGGGATGGAAATTTCCAGGCCAGTGTAGGTTGGTGAGTCAGATAGCTGTGGTATGCACACATGATTTCCCTAGACGCCCATATAGCATTGCACCCAAACGCATGGGAACCCGGTCCCTAGTGATCCTGATGGCCTCTCCTTGTCGTTCCTTGCCGACGTCCCATGATGAATCTCGAGCCTTCCTCACCCAAGCCCAAGCGTCTTTCGCTGACCCATGGGGGTTTAAATCCTCCATTCTCTTTCCATTTATCACTGAAAGTCCATTAAGCTACACTTTAGTCACATTAACCTGTTTTTAGCTGGGCTTTTTAGCTGTCGATGGCCAGCTCTTACGGTTTAACACTTTGGGGCGCGCAATTCCGTGCAATCTTCATCCAGTGAAGTACAATTGACATCGATACAGGGCGGTGTGCAGATGGTTGATGGTATTCCTATTGATTGTCCAGGCATTACTCCCTGCTGACAGTAAAACAGCTCTCTTTATCATTTTTCAATGGCTGACCCTCTAAGTTGGTTATGAAAACCTTTTAAGAGCAGGTCATGCACTGGGCCTTAACTATGCTCAGGAGAGAGACAAAAGGGACATTGAGTTAAAGCACTGGTCACTGAGAATGATTTAACGTCATCTGTCTTAACCCTCGCTTCAGTGCGCTTCACTACCTCTATCAACCTCTTTTTTCTCATTTTCTTCTTTTAACCTCACTCACATCTGTCTTTCACCCTGTAACTTTTAAAAAAAAAAATCCATTTGTCTACAGCGGTACAAAAGTACTTCTGCTTTCCCCGCGATTCTGCATGCACTTCACCACATTTTCACTTGAAGTACAATCCATCCACGCTGTTGAGAGGCGGCTCTCTAAGTATGCCATTCCATTAGCTTAGAAAAGATATAGTGTGTTCGTGCGGGTCTGGTCGGTAAATGTTGCAATTATAGTGTTATAACTCTGTGGCTTCAATGCATTATGACTCAAGGTTTAGTCGAGAGGCAATTAGCTTTGGAAAGAAAAAAGAATCAGAATAATCTTGGTTTATTACTTTGGAGACATGTCTTTTGCAAAAGGTGAAATGGTCAATGTATTATAAAGGAGTGACTGTGAGTTCTCTGATTATTATGTAAGTCCTTTACATTGTAGGCACACTAATTATAACCGTCCCCCCAACACAACGCATGGCTCATTGCCGTTGAAGTTCAGAAAACAGTCTTGAAAAGATGCTACTTTTGAGTTTTCTGTTCTTTTGGAGATATTAGGACCCTAGTGAAAGCATTACACACACACACACACACACACACACACACAAATCCTCTGTAGCCAGAAGCTGTTGCAGTAGCTTTTCTGTCTCATTTGGGTTTTTGTGTCATTTGTGACTGTGGGCTATTATGTCAGCTACGTCTCCAGAGTTGCAGGGCTGAGGTGGCTCCTGCAGGATGGCACTGAGCTGTCGGAGCATATGGTGAGAGGAAGCAGTGCTACAGAACCTCTCTTCAAAGTGAGGAGGAACATGCCACTCACCATATGCATTTTCCCCCATTGTGCCGAACTGTCAGCAAATGTAGCGTGATAATATCACTTACATTTTCAAATTGCATCATCTCAGAGCTTGCTAATCTAACATGCTGACAGAAATGGCTGTTTTGACTCTATGGCTCCATTTTGCCACTTACTGTGCTTAGCTCCAGTCTCTCTGTGAAGCCTAGAGTTAGCACTGACAGATCACATAACAAGGGAATTTGCATTGTTAGGACAACCAACAATGATATAATATTCAATCTCTCACTGCGGGAGAGAGAGAAAAAAAGGGTTAGGGTTAGACCGAAAAGTAAAGGGGATTTGAATGGAAATACAGTATAGTAAGGATTGTGAGGTAGAGCTGAGAGGCTGCCTGCAGTGATCCCCAGCGGGAGAGCTAGAATTTGGGTAAGTCCAAGTCCTAGCCCTCATTAGCGATCAGTGTCTTGGCCACCAGCCTGCCTGTATTACTTGACTATGTGAGTGGTAAACAGTGGAACCAGCCAAGTGAAAACAGGCAGGGGGGAAGCGTCTGAAACCAACCCAGAAAGGCTGCTTTTATCCCTAGCTAAGAGGTCTGGAGACATAGGGGAGTCTGAGAGATGCGGGCCTGCCAAGTGTCTCGGAGAGGTAGAGGTCTCTCACTGTGGTGCGGAGGAGCTGGGCATCTGACACGTCATCGCTCCACCTGGACATGGAGCCGCAGGTAAGTTGGCAAGACTGAGACCGCAGTCAGCCAGTCAGAGGTGAGTCAGTATCAGTGAGAGGAACACACGGAAAGAGATATTCTTGGTAGTTATTGGAAAGTGTGCCAGTGAAAAAATCCAGGTAACATTTGTGTCAGACTTTTGTTGCCATTTGTGTTTGTTTTCCTCTGGGAGATGGGCTTGAAGCTCACATATGGTTTGTGGTGAGGCCGAGTTCAGTTTGAGGCTGTGCGTACGCAGTCCACACACACACACACTCACAGGTGTGCCCTGTGTGTTGTGTATGCCCTGTCATTTCCAGAGTAGTGCCTAACAAACAGGACGGTGTGGTGTGAAATATGAAATATGCCTCACAGCAAGTCCATCTGGTTACCATAGCATCCTGGCTAAAGCTCCTTGGTGTCCAAGGCAATAACCTGACACACGTCTCCCTCCTTCCCTCCACCCCTCCATCCCGCTCTCCCTCTTTTATTGCCTCCCTCTGTTTTTCCCCTCCAGCTGGCTCTTCTCGGAGCGCATATGTGAGCCCCAGCACTGGCATGGGGAGGTGTCAGTATTTGCTTTCAAGGCGTTTAGCTAATGCTAACGTGCCCCAGGGTGATGAGGGGAAAAACAACCAACAAATGCCTCTCCATATGGGTGCATAACTAAGTGCCTGGCATGGCTGGAGCCTGCTAGCCTCAGCCTGCTTCATCATGGCTGGTGGTTTTATTGTTCCTCTACTCAGTAGTGCTGCAAAGCTTATCCCCTAATGAATCAAATAGAAAGGATTAAATGGAAACTGTTTCAGTATGCTTCAGTGCCTCAATATTATTCATAGAGCCATAGCAAAGATGTATTATGAATTAGTCTAGTCACATATCTGACAGACTTAATCTCATGCGCATATTGTAGAATCCCTGTGACCATGTGAGCGATCATATCAGCAAGGATGACGCTTGGGGAAACAAATTTTTAACTTCTTCGTAGGTAACAGTGGGAGTGTCTTATGAGTGGCTGATGCCTGAAGGGATTAGCTGCAGCTTTCTATAGATAGGACTACCACCACTCTGAAATTCTACATATACTGTATGTAACCAAACAGGTACTGATGGTATCCAGTTGAACGTGTGCATATCTAACAGCTTCCTGATTTGATACTAGGATTTTTTTTTCTATCCTGTCCCTTGTTGCAAAGCAAACAAATGGTGGGCTCATTGCATAAATTTGTGCTCCAAGTGCCATGGCACACTCTGGCATCAAGCTGGATTTTTTTTAATTGAGAAACACTGTCAGAATTCCCTGGATATAATATTCAGAGTGTCACCAACTCTAAGTGTTCAGAGCAAACTATGGGCACTTTGGCCCAGGAGAAGGTGCAGCTGAGCAAATGTCATCAAATGAACAGGCTTTGCTTGTTAATTAAGCTATACCTGCCACATCACACAGGAAAATAACTTCCTCAGACCATAAATTAGAGCAGCCTCTTATTTTATATGCTAATCAGCGGGTTTATCAGCAAGGCATCTGGATGACAATAATTTGGTACTTTTTCACCGTGTCTTGTTCAATCTGCCACCAGAACCTATTTGTAAATGTTTTTTCACTTGGTTCCAATGGAATCTGAATGCTCTAGTTTTTCTAAATGGAGTGCTGAACGGGATTTACAAACACAACCAAATAAATTTACCTGAAATGCTGCATGGTGCACGTTGCACTGTGGGATGGGCGGAGTGATGTCATAAGGTTGACATCCTTTACGCATGGTCATTTAGTAGCTATATATTTCGCTTCCATTTTGATACCAAAAACTGCAATCCATCAGTGTAACAATTCACATATAGAAGACAGAGAGGTTGTGCAACTTACAGTCCCCATGAAATTAACTTCCATTACTTTTACTTCTTGGAAAACAGTATCTTTCATGGTGACCTCATGCTGCACTAGTAGGTGTAAATATAAATTTTCCAACCAATCAAATCATTAGATTTATGAACAATCCCACCCCTCTGCACCCCTCCCATTAAATAAAACTGCCTTTCTCTCCCTCATATTCCATTGGTTTAGACTTTTGAATGATCCCTCACTGCATTATGTCCTGTCCCAACATCCTGTTTCAAGAGGAAATGCATCAAATCCAGGAGGTAAGGATGCCATTCACAAGGTCTTTAATTTGTACATTTCCCTTACTTCTTTATTCCCTGCGCCATTGGCAGTCCCTGCTAACAACGCTCTCTGCTCGGCTGAGAAACGAGCATTCGTTCCCACATTAGTGCTGATTTCCATACATGGGCTCAGCTATGCAAATGGTTCAGCCTGTCTTTTCCTCTGAGAGGAGCAGCTGCCCGAGGGAGTCAAGTCAACAGTTAGATGCCTCTAAAGGGACATTTCAATCACAGAGCGTCGACTAGGAAAATGGAAAACAGCGTTTTTCATGTTACACAGTTTGATTACTTTGTTTGTTATTGCTGTGTGTTTGTGGAATTGAAAATGCATCAGTGCATGACTGTGTGTTTGAATGTGATTGTGCATGTGTGTGTGTGTTTGTGTGTGTGTGTGTGTGTCTGAATGCCTTGCCATATTTATTTGTGTTATTGTCAGTGAGTCCATCTGCAGAAACTTTGATGCCGTCTTGCTGTACTGTATTACAGAAAGCCATTAGTTGTGCCTGGAACTGATTATTGCAACAGGAACGAGCGGGATCGTCTGTCTACTACAGTGTTTACACCCACAAATCTTAATGGCCTGGGCTGAACTGTCAGACTGCCTGCTGATCAATAGCCGTGCTCAAGTGTCCTCAGAGGAGAAGACGGGCAGAGAGAGAGAAAGAGACACAGACAGATAGAGAGAGAAAGAAATCAGCACATAACACGCAGAGTGTTCATTTCTATCCCCAGTATATATGCCCTTTTCTTTATTCACACTGTAAACACTGCGGATGGCACCGATGCTAAAAGCAGATGTCAGCTCGTATTGTCTGCCCGCACTCTACACCGAGCTCTTTTGTCTCCGACTGCAGCGCTACGCGGCGAGCAGGCGACGAGGGGCACTTGAGAGTCGAGCTACTTCACCGGCCCGACGCATCCTGAATGGAGCGGCGTGTCAGGAGAGCTGCAGAGGTGGCGTCAGCGTCGGACGACAGCAATAATGGAATGGAAATTGAGCATATGCACTTCAAAAGCGGGAGGCTGGGATTCAATCAAAGCTGCTTTCACTGGTCAAATGAAATCAAACGAAAGGAGGGTTTGAGGTAAAAAAAAAAACAACACAACTAGGTGACTTACTGCGTAGGTATAGAGTGGATTGTGCCTGAAAAATAAGTGGTGTACAAAGATACAACACAATAGATGGAGTGATGTCTTTCTATGCCTTGACAAAGTCAAATAAATAGATAATTGTATAGTATAGAGATTTATTTTTCATGTGTGCTTCTTCGCTCTGGGCCTTCGCTGTTCAGGCCGGAGGGCATTCTCATAATTCACATCTCACCTCTTGCTATGTCTGTACTCATCACTGACCTCCCAACTATGCGATGACATCTCTATGCGAGGACATCTCCCCATAAAATGGGGCTTTAGCCTACAAATGCTCCGCGCCCGACCTTGCACTCTACGGCCGCGCAGTTTCTGACTGCTAATGCTTATTGTTTTGAAGGCGTGACCTTCAAAACATTTAGCGCCGCCATTTTCACCTCAGTGTGAAGCACACTTGACAAGCAGCCAAGCCTGCGAGCGGTTTTCTATTCTTACCTTTAACCTGTGTGCTTGACTTTATACTGACTGACTTGCATTTTGTGGTGCATGACTGGCAATATTGGTGTAAATTCAGCCAGCAAATCGTTTTTTGGTTTCTTTACAAGGAAGTCTGGAGGGAAATAATGTGAAACAGGAACAGTGAGTGTGGTATATACACACAACCAGCAAGCAGAGCCATACCAATTCACTTACTGAACAGCCTTAATGTTGTTTGCAATAACAGATCCGCTCATTATGTATATGGGAAGTGTTTGCCGTTATGACTTTCCACTATAATATTAGTCAATTAGCAGGCATGTGAATGTAGACCAACTGATGAGAGATTTATTTAGGCCACCGCTGTGACCCATAATAGAGTCTTTAGAAGTCCTTTTCAGGCTTTATTTATGCATTATTTAAGGCAGCAGCGTGTGATATAGTGACCTACTATAGAATAGACTATTTTTAACACCAATTACCCCTCCACCTCCTGGGAGAGAGACTGAGACACTGAGCGAGAGAGAGAGAGATTTCGTTTGAGGTAGAAAAGAGATTTTTTTATCATACACTATGGCAACCTGCTATCTCTGCACACACACACACACACACACACACACACACACACATCCAACCCAGCTCCCATGATGATCGGCAGACGATATCTCATCTGCGTGACCGTGTGGGCGGTGGCATCTGTCTTCCCTTTCTCCTCCTCCTGGTCCTTCAATTAGGGAAGTCTGTCAGGCAGCACTGTGCCGTTGAGCCCCCCACACACATACACACACACTTTCACACGCACGCACACACACACACACACACCAGATAACAGACCACTTTGTGACCCAATATAGGCACTCTCCAGTGACAAGTTCATGGCGAACCAAGTTAAGAGCTTCGCACACCTCGGTCTTGAATTAGCAACAAGTGTGCCCAAGTGGTCACCTACCGTTTCCACGGTGACCATCCTTACTCCATCCTAATATGGCGAGGAAGGTGCACCTTGTGGAATCAGCCGGCGTGCAGCGAACCGATAACTGTGGCCACTCACTCCATGCTTCTATTTAAAGCTTCTTCTCTCCTCCTCGTCCCACCTCCTGCTTCTCCACCTCCAACACCTCCAGCTGCTGTAAAACAATCAGGTGGGCAGGGGCCGATAAGGAATGAGGGAAGATAACGAGCCCCGAGGGGGGGGGGGGGGGGGGGGGGGGGTTTATCAGTCAAATTAGTGCATTAATGGCTTCAAGGTCAGGTTCGGACGCTTTTAAAAGCCAGCTCATGCTTTTAACACCCTTACACACTCTCTGTGTGTAAGAGGAGCAGCAGAAGCCTAAAGGTGTCGCCCCCATCTGCAGATAGGGAGCGGGGAAGGTCCTGTGGTCCTGTGGTTAGAATAAGATCCACTGCAAGAGAACAAGAGCCAGTGTTGAGCAGAGTGGCAGTGTCTTACTCTGATGCACTCTGATACACTATTATTCCTTTTCCCATTCATGAGTAGTGTAATGAATAACTGTTTCAATGTCAGTAATAATGTTGCAGTTACCAATCACAAAGATAGGCCGTACCTTTTGTTATCACCTCCACTGTCATCAGATTGAAGTTGACTTATTCAAATGCCATATTCCTCCACGTTTCATTTTAATCATAATTAGTTGTCGTCCTCTCACACATTTAGCTGGGGTAGATGAATTGGCAGAAAAAATGTATGCTCACTGAGTCTCACTACTTTGATTTTATCGAGCAAAAGGATAAAAACAGCATTAGACATCAACACTGGTTGATTTTCACACAGAAGGACACATAACACAAGCACACACAAACACACACAAGCAAATAACTTAATCTGATTTTTCAAGGCAAGAGAGGATGCAATCGCCAATTTTAAGTAGTGAAAAAGTAGTGTAACAAATGACTGCTCCCAGGGAATAATAACTAAAGCAATGAAATTACCTTTGAATTATGTAATACCTTAAAGCGTGATTGCTGCTTGTTTGTCTGTCTAAATGCCTGTGTATTGCACTGCACCAACCAATCTGATTCTGATTCTTACCTTTTTGAGTAATGAGCCCAACACTAACAAGGACACACTTTTTTTTCACCAATCAAGCTGAATCTGTGTCTGACTTAAACTCACAAATCTACCGCATCTGCAAAATTCCCCCATTCACATTTTCCCCTTAACTGCTCATTTTGCATCCAAAGACTCTAGAACGGGACTAAAGGTTTGCATCCGTTGAATTCTGGGGAATATGTGAGCTCCTCTCCTCTCTTTCGCTCCCGTGTGAAGCACAGCCCGGCTGCTGGAGCTGAGAGCCGTCCTCTCCCTGTCTCGTCCCCTATGCTTTTCTTTCCTCATTACCAGCCAGGTCAGCAGCATGACCCATAGAGGTGCCGCATATATTTGTCAACATACTGTACGTTTCAGCCGGCTTATTAGGATAGAGTGCCTGTGCCTGGGAGTGGGGATGGATTCATCACACACACACACACACACGCATATACAAATACACACCCACGCAGGCACTCACATGCACATATTTGACGTAAAGGTGTGTGTATATATAACAATACACATACGCACACACAGAAAGATGGACAGACACACTCACTTTTACTGTTCAGAATTTCAATTACAGCCCATACCTGCCTGCCCCACGTTGGGGATGAAATGCCAGGCAGTATGACAGGAGCGGGTGGATATTACGCTTGTGGAGCTCATGTGGCGACCGAGGCCTGCGGGAGTGAGAGAGAGAGAGAGAGAGAGGGGTACAGAGAGAGGGGGGGGGGGGGGGGGGGGGGGGGGATATTAACGGGGGAATAAAACGATGGTGACAGCAGAAAATGGCACTGCGCTCCAACATGGTGCTTATGGATTCATTTGCTGTGCATGGAAGGGAGCGAATGAAAGATGTGAGGGTGGTGAGAGAGAGAGAGAGAGAGAGAGAATGTGTGTGTGTGTGTGTGAGAGAGAGAGAGAGAGAGGCTCTGTCACTGCAAGTCTCTCTGTATGACACTTTGTCACCACTTTGTCACCACTCTATGGTTGTGTCTGGTTCACACGAGGCCTACTTTATGTAATAATGTAATGATCCCTACTTTATGCTATAGGGATGATACCTGTCATGGTGTTACACTGACACACACTGTCAAGGATTAAATTTTAACATTTCACCCAAATCCTAACAGCCTGCAAAAAAGGGGGTTTTCTCCTATAACTCAGCAGCTTGTATGCTAACTTATTTTATGTCTAAGAACTTGTCGGAAAAAGTTTTTTTTTTTTAGTGGCCTTCTGTATTCCTTTGATCAATTCACCTTGAAAGATGAGTTTTTCCTCTTTCACCCCTCTCCCTTGATACTGCCTGCGAAACACAGCAGTCTGCAGCGGAAACCATCCCATAATAGAATTAGATGGCCGCGCTCTTTTCCCGTCAATTATCCGGCCGCTCCTCCACGTTAAGACTGTTGTCTGCTCCTCAGTCATCTTTTCTTCCCCCGGACCTCCACGCGGGGGATAAGTTGAAACGCTGTATTGATTCCTGCCGTTTCTCACATTGCTGCTTTTCAGCCCTTTCAGCGGCCGGGTGGTTTCGCTCCTGTTGCTTTAATTCTCTTTTCAATTTCCCCCAAGTCTCTCTCTCTCTCTCTCTCTCTGTCTCTCTCTCTTTGAGGCAAAGCTCAAGTGGATCCGCTGTACCCTGTCTCAGATAAAGTGGGCAGGGCATATAAAGGAACTGGGTGTAGAAGGTAACTATACAGACAGAGTGAAAAATGCAAAAAGTGTGAGACATCAAAGACCCTCTTAAACTGCTAAACCCACTGGGATTTTTTTTTCTTTCTTCCTTTACTTTCTTTCCTCTCTTTGCTTGCTCGCATTTCCCACTTTTCATCTCCGCTCTCCTTTTTCATTCCCTTCTTCCCCACGGTGTGGACATTGATCCGCACCGTGGGGGGGATCCACACCTAAAGTGAATCCTATGTCAGTGCCATGCATATATATACGGGTTTAACCAGGTAGAATCCCACCTGACAGGCTGCCCTCTCTCTTGTCAGCGAGGGCAGACGGTTCCCAAAGCTTTTCATATCACGACCGCCTAAAAAAGGAGAGTTTAGCCTGTTGGCCAACTGTTTATGAAGTAGGTGGGGGGGAGCTGAACGCCTGACCCGGTCGTATTCATTCATTCTCTCACTGTCCTATCTTAACCTATTCTTCCTTTTGCCGGATCCGCCTGGAACCGCCTCCAGCACCGTTGGGAACCTCGGACGCCACACTGGGAATCATTGAGCTAGGTATATTGAAGAAAGGAGTAACAGCAGGGGGGGCTGCTTCACTCCGATGGCCCGTCCTCTCCTTCTGCCACCCAGTTCAGTGGAGCTCTCCCTCCAGGTGCACAAACGAAGAACAGATTCACTGCGCCGCTCCCCGGCTTTGTTTCAAGTGCAGAACTTGAAAGGCTTCAGACTCTCCCCCCCTTATTAATTAGGCAATTGAGAGATCTAAGGCATGGCGGTAATTTGGGTTAAAACGGCAATGTGTGTCAAGCATTTATCCGAATGGCATTTGCCATCCACAACAAAGATAGCGGGCAGCTGTGATTTGAATGCGAGCTCTCCTCAATGGTTCCTCCTCTCACACACGCACAGGCGTTTATTAGTGGGTGATGAGTGGATTGGTTGGCTCGTTTTGGTATACGTGCTGTTCTCTCTACCCAATCTGCTCAAGTAATGAATTGGATCTGAATGAAGGCCACGGTTAGATTAGTTGATTTACTTTCTTTCAGCCTCAGAGATTTCTCTCTCATCTCCCACACCAAAGTTTGGTTTGCAGGGAAAAAAAAGCAAAAAAGCAAGAGAAAAAAGAGGAAGAAATGATTGATTTTAATGGATTTTGCTGCGGGAAAAATGAGCCGGGTTCATTAAATAACAATGAGAGAGCATCACAATGCAACTTCAAACGATCCCTTTATGAGTAGGCTGTTTTTCTGTTGCGCAGGCATTGCAGTCATTTAATAACTTGTCTGTTATTCATGAAAGAAGCAGCCGTAACCTTGAACAAGTCTTGTTTTCAAAGAAATTAATTTATAGCTCAAAACGAAGGTAGCAGAAACTGGTGTGGAATATCGCCCTCAGCTCTGGCATATCTCTACTTATGTGGTGGCATCTCTGCAGAGGAGATCCATGTTGTCCCCTTTTAACTTCATTTCAGCTGTGCTTCACTGTGTGGTAAATCTTCCAGATCCAGAAGGCAGGCTCAGCATAACATTGCCAGTGATAAAAAAAAAAAAAAGAGAGAAGACTTTGCTGCACTTGTTTATTAGCTTTTGTCTGGATTTTGTATTGTTCCCAAAAAACTTGTTCGCTTTATTGTATAACTCCACTGTTAATGAGCAAAATATAATCTAGCCTTGATTAAGAAATTGAATGTACTGCTACATTTCAGAATAGAACTCGGCGGGGGTCATTGTTTAGGTTGACATGGATTGCAGTCTACCCCGTCTAATTAGATTCTCTTATCTAATGTTCCCCTCATGCCTCTCCCCGATCACTAATTAACCTATTTGTTTGGTGGAAAATAAAGATAAGTGCATTCTCGATCGCATTACTTCTACCTACCTGGGAATTTCCTTTTTGCAGGAGGGATTTACTTGTTGGAGCTAGATGATTAAAGTCATGCTTTAGCACGAGGCGTATTAGTACAACAGCTAAACTGTTTACAGCAGGCACTCGTGTCTAAGGAAATCAATCCAGAGTCCAGGGAATGGACAAGTCCACAGGCGAACCCCGGGCAGTGTTCACTCCGACTCTTTTATTCAGGAGCACCGGGGCTCTCTGTGGCCTTTGGCGAGCGTTGGGCGCCGTGGGCAAATGACCTCCCACCGCTTCTCCTTGTAGCCGTCAGCCCTCGGCCTCTTCGCTTTGAGCCCGGCCACCGCGTCGTCCTTTGCCTCCTTACCATCAGAAAAGCAGCTCTATTGTTTCTATCCAAAAGGCTTCATATGGAAACGCGCGGTTTTTCACACCCTGATGAAAGCAGTGGAAATGCTGGGATGTAAATAATTGTCACAGCAAATGGACCAAAGAACTGTGGGACATTTTCCCTGTATTTGTACAACAGCGGTTGTAACAATGGATTCTCATGCACTAGTAGCCCGCGCCTCCCTCTTAGGCCCTCGGGTCTCCCTCACCATTAGCTGCTTGTCGACAGCAAGGCTATTGTGTGTCAAACACTTTCTAGCAACTCAAGCGGTGTGTAGAGCATGCCGCTTTTAGCCTCTCTAATGCAAGCCTTGGTTTATATCCACTATCAACAACCGTAAGACATTTGCCCACTCGGATGATATCGAGAGTCACATCACACACTCGGCCTTTTATCCCACGCACACTGAGGGGAAAGGCAAATTTTGAAATTTGTATGCCGAACTAAACCGGTAATCATCGTTATTAAATCCTACCCGTTTCCGTGAAAACGCACGGAAAGCCCGCAGTAATCCCCGCCGAAGCCCGGGATTGTGCCTGGGCAAACGATGCTTCATTATGCCCGTCTGGAGCGCGACTGTGGGCGAGAGGCTAATGCATGCCTGCTGACCCCGAGTCTTTTACAGTCCGCCGGCAGAACCTGTCCTGAACCGCTTCCAAGCCCCGGCCGTTTGGCAGCAACACGCAGTCCTTCATCTTCCTCAGTCATAGGGGAGGTGTCAGGGAGCGCAGAATGAATCGCCCCGGTCGCACGGAGGCCAAGGCCCGAGCGCCGGAGCTCGGAGTCGACATGAATAGCACGTCCTTTCTCTCATTAGGTGGGCCTCATCACATGTCCTTCACACGTAACGCATTCAGACGCCTTGGCTCGAGAGGCGAAACCGTCCCGGGAGCCCTGGTGAAAGCGTCTAATCTATGAAACGCAGTCATGTGAGACGTTTGGGTTGAGGACGACTGCCAGAAGGAGCCCCGAAAAAAGCTATTGTGCGCCGTAAAACTCTGGCCCATTTTCTAACTTCAGTTTCTCTTTTCAAAGAAGCCACTCCATTATCTACCCAGACCCTTCTCTCTGCATCTATTTTCATTCAGTCGGCCCGAAGTCACTCCTCTTTAGGCACCAGCAGTTGGCATTCATGATTACCTGCCATGCCCGGGCTGAGCGCTGAACCTAATTAATTATACATGTAAACCAGGCCTTATTCTAAACAGAATTTTCCACTGAATGATACAGGTGTCACTCAAGCCCGGCGAGTCACGGCCAAGTCGGCGAGCATCAGCCGCCGCCGTACTCTCGGCTAAAGAGGCAGGCAGAGGCAACTGTGTGAAAAATATAATTTGTTTCAAACGCGCATTTGTCATCTGGGAAATTAGCATTGGATGAGGGGCAAGTCGCATTAGTCACCATCAGAGAAGAGACGAGATGGAGCCTTGAAAAATGGGGATTCCCCATCTTATAATACAGTCAAGCAGAGTCGGACTAAATTGCATTTCTCTGCTTGAGAGTTGCAAAAGTGTTGTAGCATAAAAAATGGGAATCCGGCATGGCATTTCTCATCTTGTACATCAAGTCTAAGCTAAGAAGAAACTCATAAATATCTACTCGATTTTCCTCTTTTTACTCAGAATATGACATTTTTCTATAATATTTGCATCCACAATAAGACTTTCTATCCGATATTTGCCGTTTCTCCTGAGAAACGTCATGATAAGAGCAGATATACTTTAAAACTCTGCTGCAGTGTTACATCTAGTTACTGTATGATGACATCTCCCGCCCACTCCCACACTCTATGGAAGGCTCCCATGGCTGACAGTGAATACAGATGTAATCTTTCAACTCTGACACATGCTTGATCCTGTTCCGGTGCCAGACTGCGGCACCATCTTCCTCCGGTGTCCACACACCCCAGCCTCATTCTCATCCGGTGTCACTCCTTCCATCCCTCACATCTGCCCGTCTAATGGCACCGCGGCCTCTCTCTAGACACTTCATTATGATGACAGACACCAGGCCGACGGGCACAGACTGTGTGTGTGTGTGTGTGTGTGTGTGTGTGTGTGTGTGCATACGCCTGTGCCTCTCCAGCAGTAGGGAGGCCAGAAATCTCCCGGCTAGCCCACTTTCCTCTCTCACACGTAATGTCTTGCTCAATGACCCCTTTTAAACCTGGCATTAACATGCGCCCTGGGTGAGCAGATTGCACTCAGAGAGAGCGAAACACATAAAGTCCTGGTGTAAATGCACCCAAGATGTGTTGAAGATCTAATCTGAAACGCATTTGGTCACATTAAAGTGTAAATGCAGTGCGTCTTCAATCCACATATAGCAACTATGTAATCAGAAATAAACTTGTAAGTGCGCAAAAATCAAGCAGGTGTTTACTGTCCAATTTGAAGGATGAAATTATATTACGAGAAGAACTGACATACGTGGCAATCAGGCGAGGGAAAGATAAACCAGATTTCAGTGTGTATACCGGAGATTTGTATGGTGGCGGCTCCAAATGTCAGCAAGAAGTAACTGTTGTAACTGTGAAAAAAATGAACTTTAATAAACTGCACAGAGCAGTCTGGATCTATGATCTAATGTTGGTGAGACACATGTTAATGGCAGGCAAAGGAGGCCTATATCTGCGATTAAAGAAAAGGTGCATGTGCAAACAAATAATATGATAATGACAGCAAGGCTATGGTTTTCAACATATCTCTGTGTCTAGTTCGGGTCCACGTGCATTAGTTTTACTTTACAACACATGTCAATATGCTGTATGTTATTAGCATATGTTGTGTTGAAATGGTAAACTGAAAGTGAGAAGCATACATTATCAAAAAGGTCATTTTGGTCAGACTATGCAATTTCTAAAGGATCAAGAATCTCTAGAAAATCAATTGAGCCCAGAATGACCTTTTCAATAATGTATGCTTTTCAACTTCAATTGATCATTTTGTTGTGTATGTCTATGTGCAGCTCTATGCGAAACCATGGCAGTATGCATGCCTCAACGTGCCTCATCTATCGAGACATAAAAAGCCAAACTAGTGTGTGAGCAGCCTACAAACGGCATCATCAGTGTTGTGGAGGCAGAGACAGATTCCCCCAGAGGAGGTCAGTGGCTGCACTGTCCACCATCAGGGGGTCTTTTTGTTCTCTAATAGCTCCCATGTTCTCTGCTTTAATCGCTTAATTAACTGCACTTTCTGCAATTCAATTAAAGGGAGTGCAATGGTGTACAAAGTGTGGAACAGCATTGACCCTTGAGGCGATCCAGAGTCCCTAGACAATTAGCTGGCCTTCCACTAGAACTGTCTGAGGGGGCAAAAGATTATTATTTGAACCTTTTATGGAACAATTCAGTTGTGGCGGTTTAGTGTAGCTGTGAAGAGAGAGTAGGCAATATAGCCACACTGAAACAGTGTTCATGTGGATTGAGTTATATTATTGAGATCGCGATTGAATCAATTGAATGCTTTCATTTCTTTATGAATTATTCACTCTCGACTGACTGAGTTCTATAAAGTAAGCACTAAACTTGTCTATAGCATTCATTTCCATACCGTGCTCCCTGACTGGCAGGTGGACAGTTGTCTGAGCAGCGCCATTATTTTAATGACTACTGTGAAATTTTCTGTGTGAATCCTGATGCTTTAGGAAAGGGAAAATAAAGCCGTTTCCATGCGAAACAGTCTGAACTGCGCAACCCCTGGGATGCTGAATAAGTTGAGCAGTATTCAGGGAAAAAGCACTTAGCGGTCGCCAGTCTGGTATTCAAATCTTGGATCCGGGTTCATTTGAGGTAAAGCCCTGTGCATTACCCTTGATATTTAGTATTTAAATGCAAGCCAACCAATCTTAAGCGCTGATGAACACTGGGTCTAAAATGAGAAATGAAGGGGCCACGCCATCCACCTCCTGGCACATTGTTTACATGCAGCCTAATCTAAAAGGAAATTGAATGCATAATTGCCTGTACATCTGGGGCATTGCCTTGATAATTAAGGTGAGGATAGAAGACAGGATGCTGCGAGAGGGGGGCTGAGGCCTTGATTGGACCGCCTGCCCCGCCCAGTGCGATCACCGCCTTAATTTGGTCCCGTTGAAGACGGGGTGGAGACGAGCAGACGCATCTCTGCGTTCCCCTCTTGCGTGTCCCTCTGTTTTTCCAACCCACTTTTGGCTCTCATCATCAAACTGCAGATGCAGCAGAGTTCTCCTCCCGTAATGCAGCTCTTTGGGAGTTAATTAATGACCTAATTAGGTGAACTCATTAGTGATGAACTGTAATTCTCTCATTTCATCTACTCATTAGCCGACAATATTCATAATTAGTGGCATTAGGACTATTATTGAATCTCATGTCGGCCAGCATCAGGTCTCCCATTCAGTGCTGCGGGCTTCCTGCTGTGTAGTCAGTATAAGGTCTGATATTGACTTCATAAATCAGGCGGATGGGTGCTAAAGCTTTCGCAAAATGAGCATGTGGACAGAAACGGTGTGTTGTTCCCACCACCAAGGTCAGCGGGGGCCAGATTGCTTACCATGAAACAGACCGCATCATCAATAAATATGCAGCGCAGGAGAAGGCCGGCGTCTCAGCGGTGCCGCGTGTCTCTGGATACACTGAACTGCATTAAGTCCTCCAGGGAACTGGAATCACAGTCATTAGCAACCAAGCAATTGTTCAGACGTCAACAGCGCTCACCTCCGCTTGGCTGTGCCTCGCCTTTCCCAAATGGCTTTCAATTCCTCACAAAAAAAAAAACGAATGTCCATGTTCACACGTAACAATGGCTCTTTAATTTGGGGCATTTTTCATTCTGCTTATTATCTTGTATTACAAACCTATTTTCGGCACGCATAGAAAGAGGAATGCAACGCGCACAACAATGAGGGCGAGTTTATTTATTTAATTCCCCATTAATCATGCCGAGCTAAATAATAAGGCGGTGTGGCAATTCATCACAAATGTGAGCAAGTGCTGAAGCCTCCTTTCAAATGTTTAGTGTGCTGAACGTTGACACTGTTTTGGTAATTGTAATTAGGTTTCGGCTGCGCTCCAGTCAGAAACCAAGGGTGTCTCCTGAAGAGGGATGGTGTGGTTGAAAACGGCGATGAGTGTGTTAATTACCTCACTGGACCTGCCTGACAGTGACTTGCCATGGCACACATTCTGATTTATGACAGCGGCGAGGAGAAGACACAAAATTGTTTTCCTTCTGTTTTCCATCATCTGGAAAGGAATGGGAGGTGAGCGGACGGTTCATCGCTTGATTAATTTCTCCTGCGTTCGTTGCATGCAGGGATATAAAATTGGAATAGGATTTGCTCCAGCAAGTGTGCTGCTTAATGAAGAGACTGCTTAACAAAGTCCCACAGTGCAGGGGAGAGTAGGAATACAGCAGGAGAGAGGAATGACGTTAGCGAGATATCCTTTTGGGTCAGGGAATCCTGAGCAGTTATCATTTTTCATCTGAGCGTCTTAGTGTTTAGTATTCAGTCATTTAGCACCTACTGACTTCATGCCCGTGCAGCCTCAGTTTACTTTCTTTGAATTGAAATTAATTTTCTCCTCTTCTTCCTCTAATGTCTCTACTTGCAAAACAAATGAATAATAATTGGACGTCCTGTGCTTATTGCTTAGTGGGAAGAGAATAACAAGAACAGCCGAGGTCAGATTGGTTCACATTCTTCCCTCTCCGCTCTCTCCTTTCCTCTCCTTTCCTTTCCTTTCCTTTCCTTTCCTTTTCCTTTCCTCCTTTGAGCAGACAACCATCAGCTGCACTTGAGTTTGTTTGGGGTTGGAGAGAGCGAAAGATCTGGCACTGCACTCCCCGATCTTAATCAGCGCGCCTCCTCCTGTGGTTGCACTGAAAAAACGGGGGCTGCCTAGGCAGGCGATGATTGGATGCCGCCATTTTGTTGTCCTGCAGTGTTCCTCTGAAGGACCTCGGGGCAGAGACAGCTTCTAACAATCTGGGAGGAATCCAAGAAAGTCTATTCCTGTGCATAGTAAGTTGTAGACAGACAGGCACCTAAAACTGAGCCAAACTCGGATATTTTTTAAATTAAAGAACCCCGATTCACAAAGAAGTATGAGCAGTGTTCCTGAAATGGAAATAGATAAGCAAATCCTTTTGAGTGACTGGGAAGCAAGACTGTAAGAGAATGCAGTGTATAGTCCCAAGACATCATGGAGTTATTCCATTGTGTCCCAAGGAGATTTTAGAAGTCCACAGCTGCCCCCACAGGCCATGAAATGAAGTTGTGGACTCAACCAGTCAAAGCTTGTCCTCTTTATTCCTAGTTATTTCTCTCTTCATTGACTCTCGGCTGCTTTCATAGCCAGAAGTGCCCCCTTTTTGGATAGAGTTGTTCAGAGGACCAGCACCCCTTCAATTATTCTCCAAGAAAATGCAAGCATGGCCGTTAATCCGGCCCCAGACCAAGATTAACTCTCCTGCTCCCTCTAACTCTCCCTTTTGTTTGTTTGTCTATTTCACGCATGCCCCCTTTGCTTATCTCCTGGAGTGGTAAAAGTCATTTGTTTTGTTCAGAGTAATTCAGGGTGTATTGGAGTGTGATTGTGTTGCTGAGAAGGGCTGCCCAGGCATAGATAAGCATGTCAGCTCATCCTCTGAGCTACGGCGACTCACAGCCATAACCCTTATAGACCCCTATATTATGTATACAATGAGGGATGCAGCTGTCATATAAATGCATCAGCCACACAGTAAAGCTGGAGGTTATGATTGGGTATTCGGATATTGGACATTTGTGTCCTTCCCCCAAGGGTGTTGTCGCCCTGCATACAAAGTTTATAGGTTCAAAGCACGAGAATGAACTTTTTTCTTCCACCATTTCTTCTTTTGAGGAAGACAGGCCTCTCTTCGTGACATCGGTGGATATTGCATAATTCATTTTCACTTTTTTTTTCTTTTTCCTTTATTTTCGATACATTTTTTTAATATGAATGTTGCTGGATAAGAATGGTCAATGGTCTTATCCACAGTGACTTACCATTAGAGAGCAGGTAAGGGTTCCTGCTTAAGGACACTTTGAAAAGACACATGGCTGTTGATGGACACATATTGGCTGATGCAGGGGCCTGTGACCTTTCAGTTACGGGACGGTTTCATGGCCATCCCACCTGCCACTGCAACCCTCCAGTATTGATCTACCTCTGCTCAGTCCAAGATAACAGCATGATTGTTTGCTTTTTGTCATGTATAGAAGTCATGCCACCTAGTTGTGCCAATATCCCAAAAAGACTCAAATGAATACTTCAGAACAGTAATGTTAACTAATCAACTAATGGGAGTCGTTTAATGTTTCAAGAGTCTTAAAATATTTTATTTAGATGGGTATTCTTATTATATGAAATTACAAATGAAGATTAGCTCTTTGATGTGGATTTTAGCTTCTGGATTTTAAGAGTTGCCTGAAAATATCTTTTGTACAACCCAAACACTGACTCAAAGCAGGGCAATGAGTAATATCCCTATTGAGTTACATTTGAATAATATTTGCATCCAAAAAAACATAATGGCCACCCCTCACTTGCAGCACACAATAACATCATCAGAATTCAATATGTGTGGTGCGATGGGAGTATGATCAAGGGAATTCATTCAATATCAGAATGTGTGAGATGGCACCTTTGATGCAAGCTGGAATAAGATTGGAAAAGTCCACAAAGAAAGTCCTCAGCAAGGTTCTATCACTGGCTCCATCAGTCAGTCAGTCCTAAAAAAATATGATACATAAATGTCCAGAAGCTGCGTTTCCTCTCATATATGGAGCATGCGGTGATAAAGAGCCCACATCAGGCCAATCATGTCGCACATCCCACCACAGACCTGAAGTTCACTCTCATTCAGGTGAAAAATGGCCTCATCTGTGAGCGGGCCTTATCTCCCTCACTTGTGACCTGCACTCACTCCCCGAACCAATTTACAGAAACATCCCATCAAATGCCCTCCGCACCAGAGAGACACAGAGAGAGAGAGAGAGAGCGAGAGGAAAGGAGAGATACTTGTTATAAAAGGCGTAGTTAAAGTTCAATAGACCTGTATTGTTGAGGGTTTACAATTCTTTTTTTGCAACATACAATGCCTGCAGACTGAACCGACACACTGTGTTAGCTTCCCTTCACTGTAGTGGTAGCTGCCACACAAAGCTTTGGCTAATGATGCACATCCAATACAGTGCATACAGTGAAAATAAATGATCAAACTCTCCCCCATCCATATACATTTTACAGTAAAGCCCATAGTTTTAAAACCCTGGCGTAAAAGGCCAGTTTATTCATGCAGTAAGCTTACCCAATACTGATCAATGAAACAATTGATAAGGGACATTCTGAGGTTTCCAAGAGCCTCCTCTGAGCCCCGGGGCTTAACCTTTCGAAGTGAACTTGTGATCGTTCAAGTCCTGCAGACGGCGACCCGAGGACTCCGGTTCTCTCGGTGAGAAAACAATCAAGCCGCGCACAGATCAATGTGTCAATTCTACACGACGCCAATCAAAAAGCTGCGGGCTGAGGTTAACATGATACTGTATACATACATTAGTTTCTCAGTTAATGTAGATTTAGAAACAAACTCTTCAGGATATACTGTATATCTTACAAAGGCAACAGAAAATAGCAACATGTTCCAGATTTTTGTTCAGCAGGCAAAGTTTATTAAAAAAGTTCTGCATATTAACAACTGACCTGAGGTTTTCCGATGATAGATGAAGCAAATGAATCTTTATAGGCTCGGATTTTCAAACACCATTACATCTAAGTCTCTTTTTTTTCCCAGCTTTTTTGACACTGGGAACGTTTTGATTTGCATTAAAAGTGCATTAAAACAGATATCACCTTGTTGGAAAAACTTATTCGTTCAGGTGATAGCAGATCAGCATCTGATTTTCACATCCTGTTGGCATCGGTGTTTGTTTCCTGACCCGGCGGTCCCTCCGGCTTATCGGCAGCCTCATCCTGCATAAGAACATTGCCGTGAGTCAGCTGACATTGCGGCTCACACCCTGGGAGAGAATAGAGGAGACTGATGTGCTTCTGGGGGGGGGGCGGCGGGGGATGGGGGGGGGGGGGGGGGTCAACCTGAGCTCCAGATGACAAGGCCGATATCAATGCTAAAAACCGTTTTCAGGTCGACCGGTTTGTTTTTCTGTTTCTGAGAGTTGAGCGACTGTCCCCCGACGTACGCAAGCCGCTTCCAGGCAGCGGCGCTTTGCATGAAGGAGCGTGCCAGGCTGTGTCAGACGCAGCGCGCCACCTGGACGCGGGACGTCCGCAGGCCACCGGGAGGGGGAAGCTGCACCTTGTGATCTGCATCTTGGCACTCTCTGAGCCTGAGGGGGGCCGACGCACTGCATTCATTGACTTTCAAGACCACGGTCGTACAAACGCTGAACTCCCCCCTTTTTGTCTTTCTGTCGGCTGCTTCTGTTACTTTACCCTTTAGGCTTTTTAGCATTGTGTTGATTAAACGAAATTGACAAAAACAGCCACAGTAGCCCGATGTTGGGCGGAGACTGCGCCTTATTCGCCGGCACTTTTTGATGACTCGGGGCATTGCTGCACGTACTGAGTCAGCTGACTGTCAAAAAATAACCTTTTGACTGCGTCATTAGACCTTAATTTCACTGGCGATTACCCGGTCCGCAGCGTTGTGCCCGGGTCGTGTAAAATCCTCTGCAGGTGAATGCATCAAGCCGCAAACACACTGCAACAGCACAAACCGAATGAAAACGAGATGCAGCAGAGGAGAGGATTGGAGGTTTGGGTTTAGAGGGGAGGGAGGGGGGTGTGTTTTGAGTTTAATCAATCATCCCTACTAGAATCAGAGTCTGGAGGAGGGGAGGAGGCGAGTCGTAGTAGGTGGGGATGTGGGGTGTTTTCGCGACGGAGGAGAGGAATCCCATTTTTTCTCTTAAGGGGCTGCGTAGCGCCGGCTCATTTTTCACCTCTCTGGCTGGGTGCGGCTCATTCATTCATTAGGCAGAGATATGGGTGTGTGTGGCGGATCTGTGGAGCCGCTTCATTACTCTCTGAACCATGCTGCAGAATATTTAATCCCCCCCCCACCCACCCTTCCTCCCCTTCCCCCTCTCTCCCTCCCCAGCACTGCCGGGGAATGATGTGTGTTCAACATGTTTGAGTTTCTGCTCATTATAGCGGTATGATCGTAACTCAACCAAGGGCGCTGCAGCTACCTGCTGGGAGAACGGGCGAAAGACAAAGAGGCGCAGAGCCGGCGAGGGCGGCGGCGCGCGGCCTTGTGAGGGGGAAACGAGGGCCGTGCCTTTGATTGAAACGCTGATAGCTGAGGAAGGCAGAACACCTTCCCGCTGACAGCATGTCTCCACTTAAAGCTTTAAATCATCTGCCATTCAGCCCGTGAAAGGCCAAAATATGGGAAGGTTGGCTTTGTTCCCAGGTTGCGCCATTTTAAAACGCGTAATCACAGTTTTCAATGTATTCAGTCAGTATCGATTAGGGCACCAAGACAGCTTTATTACTCGAGCATTTGGCGGTCAAAGGTCCCTCAATTAGCCTCCAGTGCATTAGACCCATTAACATGGCTGAGATGCGGCCATTAGACATACCTCACCTCACCTAATTACTGTCATTTCTCTCTCATTTGGCCACATCATCCATTAACTGAGGGTAATAGCGTTGCAATTATTTCCCCCTCTAGTGACTTGCGGTCAACTTTCACAGTGGAGTGCGGTAATTTCCAGATGTTTCCAGAAAATCCTCAATGTCACTTTGTTTACATTAAAAGGAGAAGACAGATGATTGCGGGTGAATGTGATGACTGATGTGTTTGTGTTCGATTTAGTTCTAACGCCGGTGGTTTTGGTTTTCCAGTGGAGTCTGACTGTGACTGCGAGGGTTCCTGTGGGATAGATGGCCGGTGCTGACGAGTGCAGCTTTGGCATCTGAGCATTTGTGTGTTTGTTTATCAGGAACGAGGCAGCAGCAGCACAGAAGACACAGATATTCTCCAGGGACTGACTGAGCTGAAGCCTACTCTCTATCTCAAGGGGGAAACCAGGTCTACTTCTATTATATATACTGTACCTCATAGCAGCACATGCAGCAATTGGTTCTACAATTGCCACACACACACACACTGACTCACAGGCACACTCAAAGGCACAAACACACACAAATACACACTGAATCCGGCAAGACTGGATTCACTTATTTCATGATGGGCTTTTTATCTCGCATTATCAAGTGTTTTCTGGGAATTTTATCTCACACCAAAGCGCCGCTATGATTTATCTCTATAGAGTGCCATGATAAATGATTCTCCAGAGTAAAAATACTATTTGTGTAATTGGATCATTCTTTGGCCCGCACCCCATAACTCCTCCGTCTGCTGCTGGTAGAGTTATGTGCCCTGGTGGCAGGTAATGTTTTTCATTATATGCCAGGCCAGTTTTATATATAGAAAATGGGTGGGAAGGGACTGGGTCTAGCCTGGAGCCATTTGCTTGGTTAGTCCCTGTAGGTGCATCCAATATTGATTGCCTGAGAGTAGAGTGCTCTATCCCTACAGAAAAAGCATTGTATGTGGGGAGCGGAGGTGCTGGGTGTTCTCGCCCGGCTAAATTTAGCAGGCAAAGCAACACCCGTGATGACAACCTCCTAGTGGAGGTGCCATGAAACACAGTACACTTCATAGCCTGTGGAGCTATGGACACACACACACACAAACACTCAAAGGCATTTCCCTGCAAAACCAAAACAGACTCGGGGGCCGGCTTTCATCACGTATTTAAAGTCTAATTGGTTTCAGTAGCTGAAAAGGCTATGCCCTCTCCAGATACTTCAGAGGGTTTTGTGACAGGGTCAGCGAGGTGAAAGAATTAAAGTAGGAAGATGTACCTCCCAGGAAATGTTTGAGGGTGTTGAGGCTGTTATGTAAAAGCCGCTGTTGGAGTTCAGTCGTTAGATAAGAGCGCACCCTCCCAGATAAGGCTTTCCTGCGCCTCAAGAGAAAAACGTACCTGCATATTTATCTCTCCGTTTACTCTCCGTCTGTCCCTCTCATCGTCTCATCCTCTCCCACCTCTAGGTATGGGTTACGCTGCCATGGTAGTAAATATTTGCCTGAGATCTCTTTCTGCCAGCGAATCAAGTCTCATTTGCGGAGTGGGTGGGCATTTGCTGGAAAAATGACAGGGTTTATCTCCATATTCAGGGCTCCGCTGAATGATGAGTACTGTCGCTCTGCAGCGCTCGAACATATTAATTCACGTCAGAAGTTCCTGTTTTGCATTCCAGAGGTTAAATCTGGTCTCATCCGACTTTCACTCTGAGCTGTGATGAATCTGCTGAACAGTTTTTTTCTCTCCTGTAAAAGCTGAATTAAATGAAAGCGCTGATTTTTCGAGCCGTCGCACAGTTTCTGGCAGTCAGGGTCTGCTGCCTGGTTCTGTCTTTGCACAGCAAGTGATTTTTCTAATCAACACATTTCACATGAAAACGATGTGGATCATTCTCTTTTAATCATGGGGAGAAAAGGCACAAATGAGACAAGCTTGTTAAGGCCGGTTGGCTCGTCAACAAATGCTACGGGGCTCGAAGGAACAATATGAGGTTTAATCGGCGTGGAAAGTTAGGCATGGGCCGCCTGTTATTTTCCATCGCGATGACACAAACAAAACAGTAGACTTCTCAAAAGGTGTTGGAACTCGAAGGCATCGTTTGCGGCCATAATTTGTCATTTGGGAGAAATATTTTCGCCAAACATCTCATTGCTCATTAGCGACCATGGCTGGAACTGAATTGGCCCTGGCATGGGAACAGCTTGGTGCATAGTAATAGGGATGTTCAGATGAATAACTACAGCCGAGCAGACTGGAGGAAAACCAGGAGTAATGCATCAAGTGAGGGGAAAAAAGTGTTTGGTCAGCATGAATAAACCGTCCCTGGTTTTCTCCCCCTCATTTTCTCCTCCTCCTCAAACCGGTTAAGGCAGCATTCAGCAAAATGTGTCATTAAGGAAAGCGGGGCCTCTAAAGTTGTAGCTCACCCAGATTCTGCAGGGTGTTTAGAGTGGGCAATTTAAGTAATTCACCGTGGAACGAGGAAGACGGGAGGGTATCAGCCTCATCAGATAGTCACCCGGGGCAGGAGCCTGGCTTCTGCCCACACAGGTAATTACAATTATGCAAATCAAGCACAGTGTCAGGCCCTGGAACAAAAGCACAGCCATATGCAGACTGAAAGCCTTGAGCAGGCTCCCCTATACATTTATATACACGCCAAAGCAGGTACACTGACATTATCATGCTAATGCATCCAATAAGATGGGCTAATCATCGTTTCATTGCATTGTAAAACACGGGCAGCCGGTACAGACGGACGTATATGGGGAAATCACGGTTCTTTAGAAGGAATCAGTCTCTGAAAGGGGCCCGCAATCTTCTCCCTCCTGTCCCTGCTCCAGAATACTAGATTGCTTTAGCAGGAGATTGAGGTAGTGGGAGTGGAGATTAGGAGAAAAAGCGAGAGATAGGAGGAGGTGATGGGTTTTGGACCGGAGCCTTGTGAGGCTCAGGTGATGAAATGATTATGTTTTCTCTCATTCATTAGTGGGCAAAGCAAGTTGCAAAGAGGTGTGTTGCAGTGGCTCCTCAGAGTAGAGTGAAGCATGGAGTTTGGAGACTGAACATGCTGAGCTGAACGTACCCACATTACCTTTGTTCAGTGATACATCCCTTATCTTTTTTGTGAAGTACAAATACTACAGAGCATAGCGCTAAACAATTAGCCATCATATTTTGACCAAATACACATTAATTCTCTTAACCCTCATCCTACCGACTGGGGTACCCACAGACCCCAGAGGTATACTTTTTGTCATGTCTCATAGGTGCTTTATTCTATCATTCCAATTTTTCATGACTTTGTCAATCAATTTGTTCCTAATGACTTCATATCATTATTTTCTGTTTCTATTTTAATTAGTGCTTTTTAAAAATACCAATGTATTGGGGTCCTGGGGGACCCCAGTCAAAAGCACCCAATTCCGCCTATGTAGTATCACACACTATCAGGGGGGGTAGGGGCACTCTGTCAGTCATTTTGAAGGAGACAGACACAGATGCAGCAGACACAGATCTCCTCATGTGCTCTGTGACGACCCTACTGCTCTTCCTAAGGTAAGACGATGTTTAATGTCAGAAATACAATACATAATTTAATTAACTGTAACTTTCCTAAAATAATAATAATCTGGGTTTTTTTTCAGATGACATTACTAATAATGTTTTGAGAAGAAATAAGTTAATATTTTGCTATGATGGTTGTTTCTTACAGTAGTTTATTCTTGGGGTCCCCAGGGACCCCAGTCGGTAGTCCTTGTATGTTAAATATGTTGGTAGGATGAGGGTTAATGCAGGCCAGAGTCACCAAGACTTAGTCACCTAGCAGCTTATCTCTCTCCTGTAGCATGCAACCTATTTATTTAACCTTAATTTCACTTCAGTCACATTGAGGCAAGCCTCATTTTCAGTGAGTTACATAGCAAAAGAAAAAAAGAGAACTAATACACCAAAATACACCAATAAGATAGAACAGCAATACAAAAACATTCATCAAAGATAATTACATTCAATCATGGTAAGATTTCAAATCAGATTTTTAACATTATCCAGGTTAACCAGTACATCAAGTTTCAAAAAGTGTGGTGTGAACCTACTGTATAGATAGTACCTGATCTCAGCAGTGGAAGTACGTATTTAATTAAATATTTCATTAAGTATTTCAACAGCAACCTAAACTGTACAGGGTGTTTCCAAATACCTGCATGTGTATGAGCAGATGAGCCAATAAAAAGCTACAATATAAGCAAAATGCATATAGCGCATTATGATCTTAAACTGACAAGATCCCTTGGCATCAGATCCATTGTCTTGGGTCTTGAGTGTGACTTTTCTTTTTTGCTCTATTGATGTTTTTCTTGCCATTACCAGCACCCCTTGTCTTAAACCGTGTGCACAATGGTTTTCCACTTTGTTACATGCATGTTCGTGTTAAAAAAATTGGTCCAATATTTCAATTTTTGTCAATTATCCATAACAATTTCAGTCCATCTCAGTCCACTCTAATCCCAAGGCGTTTGGATTAGCCAGGTTTCAGTATACAGCCTTAAGCCTACAGTCAATACGCCATGATCTGCCCTGCAGTCGACATACTGCATTCCACTGCCTGGTCTGTTTTGCCTATAGCGTATACAGGCCGCCGGGCTCCCTGAGCAGCCAGGCGAGTGCTAATGAGCCCATCTCCCATTAATTTAATTTGGAGCGTGGGCTCATCCATGGAGCTGCGGCTCCGTCTGCCTGACTCTGCCGCTGCTCCCGGCTCCAGGGTGATTAACCTGTGGAGAACTCTACAGTATGGTGAGGGGATGCTGGCACAGGCCGCTGCTGTACAGGTCTCCCACCATGCACACACACATTTACACACACACACATATATGTCTTCTCTAGTTCTCTCTCTCTCACACATATACCCATATCACACACGTATTTCCTCATAAACATACAGGCACACTCATCTGCAAACATATACACATCTAATCTGCATCTGAATATGAGCAAATATCATCAATGGATCTCACACTTGCAATTCATTAATGAAGTATTTGTATTATCTAGAAATGTTTGGTTATCTCAGCAGAGATACAGGGAGGGAAAGGTGTTGAGAAAGGTGTTTTACTTTTGTTAGGACTGCCTTTCCTATTCAGGGTCTTCAAAAGTAATGGTCCTTATCTGCTGATAATTTTTCCTTATCGCTTTCACTGTGCCTTCAGCTGGCAAAGTGTCTGTGGATTGATGAATCATTGCCGAATCAGCAGAGGAGAATTCATTATGGGTCACCTTGAGAAATGACAATTGAGCTGAATGACAAAGCAAAGGTCAACTGTGAAAATGTGCAATATCCATATTGTCAGCATTACTTAAACCAATTTAGAGTAAAGGACAAACTTGTGAGGTTCAATTAATATTTTCGATCATGAACTAGAAACCACACCACCAAGACTGTAATCTGTGATGTCAATGAGATGAAGCTGCCTCATCGACAATGAACAGGAGAATGAACCACAAAATGTAACTGTATTCCTCTAAAACCCCACTGGGCGCTTTCATATTCAGTGTCTCCAGCTTTCTTTTCTGAGTCATTCTCAGTGGAACAGTAGCACAGATCACAGATATGGAGATGGGACAAACTATACTCTCTCATTTCGGGCTGCGGGAGACAGTAGTGACTGTTAACTCATACAAATGGAACAGTTTTAGGGAATAGGAAAAGGAAAAACCTAAATGTGTCAGTATTTCCCTTTATGATTAACAATTGAATAATGGAATAAGGCTCCACCTGTGGAAGTGCAATGTGTCACTACTGAAAAATCGATGTGATATTCTTCCTGAGGTAGCGGAACATGTCGTGCTGCATCATCGTACATGGATTTCATAACTTAAGTCAAGCTGCATGCCTTACTTTGGGTTTGCAGCCCCCTGAATAACAAAGTTCATCTGCCACAACAGAGGCAAGATCCATCGATTTAGCCGAACAGTAGGGAGAAAATGTGCTTTGTCCTCTGCAATGCAACACTACTATACAAGCCCGACAGGTATGTGGTAATTCTCTCTTAGAAGACTCAGTGGAGACTTGGGAATTTATTGATATTCTTTTGCAATGAATTTACCCCCAAGAAAAGCATCGTTGTTGTTGTTTTTTCCTGAGTTGCTAGATCTAAACCTCATGAATGGAAGATGTACAGTATGTTAAAAATATACTACTATTGAAACTCTAAAGGGATTTATCAATTTGCCCATTTTCAGACAACATTTATTTATCTAAACCTCATGAATGGAAGATATACTGTAAAAATAGGATATTCTAGTATTGTAACTCTAAAAGGATTTATCAATTTGCCCCTTTTCAGACAATCCACTTTTATTTGAATATATGCAAAGAGAAGAGGGACTTATGGAAATTGTCCATGCCTTCTGTCCTCAAGTCCTTCTTCCCTGAGCTCCCCTTGGGGGATGAACTGTTAACAAAGGCAGAGAGAATGGTGCTGAAGTGCACAGAAAATGTTTATGCACCAAATCCCGTTCGTCCTCCCTCTCCGTCTCTGACGCCGCTCGATTTGCCTAAACTTTCTCGGAGAAATTGGATGATTTCCATTTGCACTCGAGTGAGGCGCTTTGGGAGCAGGCCTGCGCTAATCTGCTCAGGATTCCCTCTGTTTAACTCAGCGCTGTGACATATTGACGAGGGGATTTCTCCTTTCTCTGTCGTGTTGGAATAAATCATCTCACCAGACATGAATGGAATACGTTCAAGCTATAGAAATCATTATTTATCCTTGTACTCATTTATTACCATTACAGCCAATCGCGTTCTTCGGTACGGCCACCGTGGTGCCGCCGTTCAGCCGTCAAATTTATTCAACCCCATCCATGACAGGCAAATAAATTTACAAAGGGAAAAAAATTATTTTACGATGAACTCCCGTAATGTATGATGTGGTAGGGTGGATTAGCAATGACGCGTGGCATCGCTGTAATGTGATAGCGCCTGTGAGAGGAGATGAAAGAGCTAATGATGGTGAGAGGTGAGATGTGCGGGTGATTGGCTGCTTTTTGTGATGCGGCTCGACTTTACTCACCGATGACAGGAGCCACAAACCAAGCCGTGTCCCCTAAGGGATCCCGTAGTAGATGGCAGAGGGGGGAGGGAGGAGGGAAGATGGAGGTGGGAGGGCGGGGGCTGATAATGGCTGAGATAGGCTGGAGGCTTTGAATGAAAAGAGATAGATAAAGAGAGAGAGTCCCACCCGCGAAGAAACCCACAGCTCGCGGCGCGCATCGCTCACACGTCCAGCGGAGAACAGGGAAGCGGGGGCCCCGCCTGATTTGTGCCTAATAAAGTTGTCACATCCCATCAGGCCTTTCATCTACAACGGGCGGCACGGGCCTCCAGTCAGGGCCAGTCAGGGGCGATCAGGGGCAGCCGGTAGTGGACAGCACCGCCGGGTGATGGATGACGGGACGGGAGCGCCGCGTGACGGGAATGATGGAAGGTGATACAGGTGAACGACGGGCAGCCGCGGGGCGTTTCTGCTCGATTTATTAGGGGGGTTGTAAGCGTGCGAGAACGACGGCCGACGATCTTCCGGGGCGGTCCAGTAACCTCACACCTCATGAGAACACAAGTGAATTTACAGAGATGCAGTCCACTCCCCCGGGAAGCGGCAGAGGAGCTGTCTCGGACCGCGGGCGCCTTCACACCTCGATGCCTGGAAACCCAACACTTATAATGACTGCTGCGGGGGGGGGGGAGGCATGAATGCGGTTCACATCGCCGTGCGCCTCTCTGCTCGGAGACAGGTCCTGTCCGGCGCTCCCGGCTTATTTCCCCTTGCCCACGCTCCCATTATGGGAGGCAGCAGCCGTGGCCTGACCTCTAGAGGGAGGCAGTGCGTGGAGTCGCGGGAGAAGCGGCACATGTCCGCCCACAGGAGCCACATATACCGTTTCTCTCTGACGGGGGAGAGTCAGCAGCGGTTCGATCGCACCGCGCGCCTCGCAGACAGGATATTTCCAGACAGAGCTGTAGTGGGCTCCATTTGTTTCGAATAAGATCAAAGGAGTTTTAGCGGTCGCCATGTCTGTACAGGAAGATCATGCACTCACTCCTGTGTTTATTTTCAAAGTGCAGCCTTTTTATCCCTTTATTTATTCCCTAAAATCAATGACAGCAGTATGTGAGAGTGTTGCTTTTCCAGATTGATTTTAACGTGCAGGTGCTGATTCCACAGGTGCTCCGGTGAACAAGGAAATTGCATCCATTGCAACTGTTCTGGACTTTAAATCTAGACCTAGAATAGATATAATATCCCATATCTTACATGACTATCCATCACCTCATGAAGTAATGTTCCTTCATCTCTGCACCATAGGCATCAACAGAGATTTAATTTCTCTGGAGAATACACTCTATAGCTTATGGGTCTATTGAACGGAAAATTATATAGCACCAATGCTTCCTCTACCTGAAAACACACTCTCCTGCTGTTTTTGCCGTTTTTATTACTTTTCCAATCTGCATTTTTTATTCCTACTCTATAAATTCATCACATGGAATTGATGCGGTTGCACTCCCTTATCCAAACTTTTCAAATTGTGAAGCTGAAAAACCAGATGATGCCTGCCCTCTCTATCATAATACATTTCCCCCTCAAGTTTGGAAACCAAATTTGCTTCATGTGTAATATCGGAGTATAACGGGCCAGCTATGATTGAGGGGTTGGAAGTCTAAATCAATCACAGTTGGCATATTACTCAGACTCATGGAATTGCTTTCATCTGTAACTTGGTGAAGATGTTGCATTAAACATGGGGGCGAACTTAGATCTTGGTTTAGAGTTTACAAAATCAACTAAGCAGACCACTAATGTCCTAAAGTGGGATCAATAGTGTATTTAGACAGCTATGAATAGCCAAACTTAAGTATATTCCAATAGCTAAAGAGTAAAATGGTCATCAAAATAAACTTGTGTTTTGTTTTTTATCCATAGAAAATAATAGATAACAATAAAGCGCTTGCTGAGGATATCACTATACTCACATAGTTTACATACTGCACATGTCTTTTTACATCGAATATCATATCTATCATATCATATTATAGCCATTTTGAGAAGAAGAAACACAATCCATTCATGAGTTTTCTCACACTCTCGGTATCCATGTGTTTCTCTAAAAAAAAAAATGTTGGAGAGTTTTTGGACAGTTCCAAAATATGAGAGTGTGATTTGCATGAGTTGTATCCATGTGTTCCCAGGTCATGACAGTCTTGGGGAAGCAGATGGCTTAGTAATTGCTGTCTTAGCAAACAGAGCTGACATTTAGGCAGCTCTCAGGACGTCCCCGGGATTGTGCTGATGCTGTAGAGTCAGGATACCTGCGCCTGCTACAGTCACAGTAGGCCTCGCTAATCACATTCCCGTTAGCCGTGACAAAGACAAGGCCATGTACACCTGAGAGAGATGGATCACTCCAATTTAGTAACTATGGATTACCGTTCAGCGCGCTACACACCCTGACAGCGGTTGAAAAATACTGTTGAGAGGGAAAAAGTGCAGATTGCAAGAGGGGGAGAAATGAGTGTTCAAAGTTGAGCTGAACGTCCACCTTTCCACTTGAGTTTACCATTATATAGCCAGAGAATAACAACTTTTTCTGTAGCCTTGGTCAGTCTCCTGCATCTGCTCCCTCTCTGCTGATTCCAATGCTCCAATTTGAACACGTCATGTGCCATTGCAAACTTGAGTCTTTATCTTTTACGTTCCCCTGTTAGTTTACAGCGTATTCGATAGCATCAGAAAGCTTTAGATCTCTGCTTTCATTTCACATTGCGCACTGTGGATATTAGTGCCTATGGGGTTAAAAGGTGAATAAGAGTTTAATATCCCAAGGTAAGCACTCACAGCTCACTGATGAAGAGAAACTGACCCCATTATCTGGCATTAGCATTCCACCCTGGACACCTCTAGATGAAGTATCCTCTTCATCCACACACACACACACACACACACACACACACACACACACACACACATACAGTACACACATTTCAGCAAGCCATCTGGCACAGTCTAATATGTACTGTTTCAGCTCTAAAGCCTTAATTATGATCTCTTTGTAAGGAGAGTAGATAGCCTCAGTCCTCGTAAAAAAAAAATGCTTCAATTTGATCTATGCAAAAGATCTGGAACTGACTTACTGCAGAGGTTACGTCTATTAATTATCTATATCGGTTCTTTATCTTCATAAATCACCTGAGAGGGCTGCATGATCCAGCAATTAAGAGTCGGGGAATCTTCGCTGTAAAGTGAGCATTAGCCTCTGCGATATTTTGGATAGTCTAGATCCTTCCGGACTTTTTAATAGAAACAGTTGCATACCAGTTCTGCTGCCTGGGCACTGTTCTAATAGAGTGAAAAATGGAGGTGCCATGCTGTCATGCCTGTGGGTAGAACTACTTTTACATTTTGTGTCAGGGGGAAACTTTTTCTCTGGCATCCATACATATACAATACTGTATAGTGTTTCCCTTACTTCCTGCTCCTATTGTATATAAAGAAATGTAGCTGCATTTATGTCGATCCTTTTCAAAATAATGATGCATTTTCTGAACACTTGAAGGCCATATAGAAGTGTAGGTTGGAGGATATGTGATGAGATACTGGAGCAATAACACTTAAGATAGCCACGGAATACCAGTATACAGGAATTCTACTAGCACTTATTAGACTGCTGTTCATTTAAGGCACATATGAACTTGTGATTACCCAGTCAGGGACTCATTTCAGTCATGTATGTCACATTAGCATAACAAGCGGGAGAAACGTGGGCAGTAATCAGCCGTGTCCTTATCCCCGTGCGGGGAAAAAAAACACTCCAACCTGCACTCGCGAGACAGTTTATTACAATCACATAAAACAGTTTAATATCAGCCTCCCAGCCTGCAGTGTGTGTGTGCGTACGTGTGTGTGTGTGTGTGTGTGTGTGTGTGTGTGTGTGTGAGGGAGGAGGATGGGCGAGCAGTAGAATTTCATTAGTGGCATTTTTATTCTCGTCATAGAGCCATATTGAATTTTCTTCGTTTATAGTCCCCTTCATCCTCTGGCCAGATTGGTTTTTCCTGCTATGAGCTGCTTATTTCATGTAATGATAGTGCTACAACCGCTTTTGTCACCGCCCATATTTCACGAGGAGTGACCGGAGAGAGGATGTATCCAGTTGACTTCGTTGGCAGAGTGAGGTGTGAGGGGCAGGAACCGGCGGGAGGGAGGGAGCGGATGTGGGAGGAACTAGTGGTGAAGCGACGGCTAAAAGGCAGTTGCGTGGCTTTGAACTTGTTGCCCTGCCCTTGATCCTTCACAGATCAAGGTAAAAGTAATTATTGTTTCTTCCTCCCCCTCTTGCCTTTTTGTGTTTCTGCAGCTGACCCCCCTATTCATCAGTGACTGATTGAGTAGTTCTTGAAATGGCAGATGACAATGGCGATGGCCCTGAAAGTGCAGATTGCCTCCAACAGGTGCTGCATTGGGCGCTTCTATTCCCCCACTGCCTGGGTTGATAATAACGAAAATAACAGGGTCGATAATGATGAAAATAACAAAGTACAATGCTACCAGTGACAATAACCACTGGCTGTGTGGAGTCGCCTCTCTCTCAGACACATAAAAATGTGCATACAGGCACTTCATTGATCTCTGCAGGGAGGTCAGAGAACAGCTTCAACCTCTGGAGCTGTAGGGATTCAGTGACTTGCTCAAGGACACTTTAGCAGGGAGGAGGCTTGCTGACACAGGGTTTAAACCTGAAGGATGGTCTCCCTGTCCACTGGCCGACCTGCCACCCCCCAAATGTAAAATTCATCAAAGTGACTGTCAAACAATTCAAATAGCTACCTTGTTGCCCTTTTTACACCTAAACTGCAAAGTCTTATTTCTGTGATCTACATGGCAGCCACAAAATCTCCAACTAAGAGACTTTCAAGGCATCCAACAAGATGTTTATTGATTTAAATCTCACTAAGTAGGCCAATGTCACTAAAATAGTAACTAATGGCTAACAAAAGCCAGTCAAATATTATGACGCAAGCATAATATTTCCTACACTGTAATTGGAGAGTTCTGTATTTGTGTATTTTTCATTGCAGCTTCAAAACCCATCAGAATCCACCTCAATAAATAAAGAAAGGCATAACAGAAGAACCCCTGAAAGCAAAAATAGTCAGTATTAGTGTTGGACGTAGTTAAAGGCAGTTCTTGCTATTCTAAGGTAGCCTTTGCCTTTCTGAATGTATAGGATCTTTGTTAAATTCCTCTCCTCTATTTTCTTTGTTTTGTTTGTCTTTGCTTGTTTCTTGTTGTGAAATTTAAATGTATTGTTGTTCCCTGCTTTGTATTTTATAATGTGGCTCTGCAATAAAGAATGATAAATACAGAAATAAAAACTACACTCCTTCTCTAGCAATAATGCTGCATTCAAGTCGCATGGGAAACGGGAGGTGCAACCTTCCTGCTTGGAAAAACCGCTCAAGTCAGCTTTCAGGTGGTAAATAAATACTTGGGAATGCGGGGGTTTGGTTATAGTCCCTGATTTCTCTGACTTCCTGAATTCTGAATCTCATAAGGAAACGTCTTCAGTCAAGTGTAGGAAATACTTTTGCCCTTTTTGTAGAGACTACTATATTTGTAATTATTGATATTTATACTGAATTATGTCTGTGTTGGAAATTACGTGCTGTTTGGGTTTTTTGATTGTAACTGAGGTGAAGAAAAAGATTTTCTTTAATGACAAATCGTTTTTTTTTGTTAAGCAAAACTCCATATTCATGAGTGTATGTTTTCTAATTTTATTTCTAATTTTATTATCTAATTTCTTATTTAAGGTTTTTATTTAAGACCTAAAGCTATATTTTTGTAAAGCACTATAGTAACACAAAAGCTGTGAGAGCTATGGACATTTGTATTTATTTTGAGATTTTTGTATTATCTTTTGAATAGCCTATTTATGTGTAATAATATTTATTTTATGTTTGGCAGGGAAGGGGGGGGGGGGTCACTGTTGTATTGCTATTTTAAATCAAATCAAATGAATCAAATCAAATAAATGAACACATTCATCACATAAAACTCATAATAAAAACACATAATAAAAAAACTCCAACTACCAACCAGCCAACTACTTGCTGAGTTTTTTTTCCATTTGTGGTTGACATTGAAGTGTTTACTGCAAAACATAAATGCATCACTCAGCAATTGCAAATGTACGTAAGTGATGAAAATAATTATCACCAAGAGCAACCAAAGTCTACAGAAACACTTGGATCACTGAGTTTGACAGCTTCCAATAACTGTGAAATCGTGAAAACTACCAGGCCCTGAACGCAGCATGAAGCTCTTTCCCCTTTAATGTTAACTTCCGGGTAAACGGCATCGGAAACACTTGTCGCTTGCAGAAAGGCGGATCCCTCTCCACTATTTTGCCTGTGGGAACTTCTTTTGAAGCTTTTTTTGACCGTCCTCTCCCGCTAGTCTCAGTTAATAAACCTAACTAAAATTTATCTTGGAGTTATTATTCAGTCAAGCCCAACGACCGTCCCCGCCGCGACGACAGGAAGAGTTTGTCAAATCCAGCCAGCTAGCTAAGTTATCGCAGTAGCATTAAGTTGACAGCTACCTGAAACAACAGGAAAGAAGCCACATCGCAGCCTATTGCATTTTTTTTAAATAAAGGAAAATGGGAGATAAGGAATTGATGTGGGCATTGAAAAATGGGGACCTGGACGAAGTTAAAGCTCTACTGGTAAAGGTAAGACCCTTCTCATTTGTCTATTTATCGAGTAATGTGGGACAATTCAAGCACTTAAAATTTCTGACAAGTGGCTGCTGTGCTAACTAGTTAGCTAATGTTAGCTAGCTGGTGTAATGTTAGGTCATCTAGCTAGTTAGCGCGGCTGGTTAAAACACTAACTATAACGTTAGCTAAGAGAGCTTGACATTAGTTCGATATGAACAAAGGTGTTATAACACCTTCTTGATAGGACTTTGTATACATGTCGGAGTGCTTAGTTAGCATAGTTAGCGACATATTAGCTAACGTTACGCTAATACCGGTGACAGGCAGGCACCCGGGCAGTGGTTGGCTAGCTAACTAACGTAGCTCCTACCATAGATTAGCGTTAGTTAACATGCACAGCTAGTGTGATGTGGTGCACAGCGTCTGTATGTGCACAACATCATGTTGAGTTTAGCTAGCTAACGATACCACTTTCCGCAGAAAGCAACCTGTTGGTAAGCTAACCAGCGAAAGCTAGTTCATGTCAGGAACACATTGTGGATAGACAGGTATATCCACTGTAACATAAATGGCAATCGTTGCCTAGAATACATAATATATTGTATATTATATTATGTTTATGATTGCTGTTTGTAGGAAGGGTTGTAACGCCCTTTCTGATAAGTTCAGCTAATTGCTAGCTAGCTAATCGACCGCACAGGCCCGGGCTGCCACACATAGTTAATGTTAGTGGGCGGGGGTCTCAGCTGTAGCCGAGCAAATTAAGGCCTAACCTGGCCTTGCTAGCCAGTATGATATGTTTGGAAGATGTTGACGGAAAATACATTGTCGAAAGTTACAACTATATTCTAGGCCACACCGATTTCACTAGAAAGCTGTAAAAGCCTGATTTGGTTCTGTGTCGCTAGAAAAGCAAGTGGTCTTGCCTCTGCTGCAAGAGGCCATATTTGCTTTTACAAAAAGGCCTTACAGTAAGAAAGGTAACGTTAATGCTGAAACAGTATTCTATGAGTCGTTTTTATACACAACAGCCATTTAATTTAGCTTGAGAATAGCATTCGAGTTATATTCCAAAACATACCTATTTTTGGTAAAAGAAAAAAAACATCTCAATATCTCTGATAGGCATATAAAGAATATCTAGTCTGTTGTCTAGTCTCTCTTCAACCAAAGTCTTAAGCAACCTACTCTCCTTGTAATTCTCTCATCAGCCATTTATGAGTTTAATTTCCAAATGATTAATATCTCAGTTTGGAATAAAACTAGCCTATTTAAATTTAAATGTAGGCTTCCTTTGGTACATGGTTTGCCCTGTTCTCTGTTTTTATTTTTTCACATCACATTGCACTGATACTGAAAACCCTGCTTGTGGTTTTGAACCGGCTCCAGCCTGGACAAGTTGTTAATCTTAAAATAGCCATATGGTTTCAAACTGTAAGTGACAGAATGTTTCAAAGCAACATGAAAGCTACATATTGGTGAGAGAAGAAGTTGTTTTAACAAAGTCTAGTTTCAGTATTAGACTCCCATTTGAGCGAGAGCCTGATGCACAGTACAGATTAATGGAAAGTCAAAGCCATATGTGTCTTATCTACCAAGAGCCATGACTATTTATTTATACCAACATCCATGACTATTTTATGATTGTTACAATTTGCTTGAGTGAAATTATGTGGTCTAGCAATTACCCATTTGCTGTACTTTTATTGTGTGTGTGAATTCCTGACATACAAGAGAAATATCAAGTGTTAACCAGTGTGTTAACCTAGCCACCTTGGCCAGTCATTCTTGTTAATCTAAGGTCATGATTACAATTGCAGCATTTTGAGGAGAAATAGGCTATTTCAGTTGAGGCCATTCCATTAGCAGAGATGGATTTTCCATCAGCAAAAAGTGTTTTCTCATTTCTGATGGCCCTATTGCAAGTTGTAGGCATTTCATTATCTACAGAAGTCTGGATATAAACAACTGCAGTACTTTGCCCTTTTTCCTCAGCTGAAATGAGACTATTTCAATTTTATCAGCCAGTGGAGGTGCTATTGAAGGTAACATTTAAAAACTATTAAAAGAGGTTGAGGCTCGATATCCATCATTGCTAATGGATTCAGTGGGATTGGGTGTAAAATGAAGAAGTGGAATCACATTTTCACTGTGTGTTGTACTTGACCTTCAGGGGAGTTAGTGATAAAGGTGAGTGAGTGGCAGTCAGTGGTGCAATGTGCATTAGGATGTTGCTGAATTAGTCAATGGTCACAATTCAGAGCCGAGCAGGTTTCAGCTCATGCTCAGTGTGCAGCTGGTCATCTAAAATTCATTTGGCCAACTATAAGGCAGAGGGGTGGAGAGAGAGGTTGATCAGGTACTTGACACAGCAGAGTTTGGTGGCCTTGCTTAGAGCCTCATAAGCACACTGGCCAGCAGGTCTGTATAACCAAGCTTCAGAAATAAACTGGATTCCATGTTAAAGGAGTCTATTGCATCTGTCTGTCTGTGGGGATGGAGCTCTCCATAAGCCTATCAGAGCAGCTCACATAGTGGCACCAGCCGTAGCCAACCCCATCTGTAACCCTTCCTAAGCCAGACTGATAATCAGGCCACCACAGCTCTGAACCAGGGTCTGTGCTCATTCCCTCACTTGATTGGCTTGTTGGCTTTATTAGATTTGCTGTTGGTGGCCACAGAGGAACCGGATAGCCAAGCTAGCTCTGTCAACCCCAGATCAGGTGTTTCATAGAAGGGTCTTGTGTAACAAGATATACCTCTGTCTTCTAGGAACTTGGAGCACATTGTACTGCTGTGTTCTCATATGGAGGCCTAAGTCTGAGCTAGTGAGTGCTTTTTGCCTCACCTACCTCCATCCTTCCGCTGTTAGTAAAAAGTAGCCTATACAGTTCTGAGAAAAGTGGGCACTGACAGCCGAGGCTGTGATTGACATATCTTTCTATTAGGTATTGTCACTAGAGGGCTACCTGGCTGGTCCACACAATAGGCTGTGTGTGTGGGTAGTGTGGAAAGGGACTGAGGTGGGGGTGGTGAGTGTGTCTGTCTTTTCTCGTAGCTGCAGGGTTGACAGTTTGAGGTCTAACAACACCTCAGCAGGGAAGTGAAGGGAAGAGGATTGTGTGTGCATAATTGTATTTGTTGCTGTCACAAAATTTCAGTGAGAGCTTGTATCAACAGCGACTGTTACTGTTTCAGGTAAATGAGGGTCCTCAGATCTCCTTTTAATGCAAAATCTTGGCTTGTGATGGCATCTTTTTATTTATTTCAACTCTTTTGTGTGTGTGTTTCTCATTTCCAGACAGAGGATGTGAACAGGACCCTGGAGGGTGGGAGGAAGCCTCTGCACTATGCTGCAGACTGTGGCCAGGCAGAGATGCTGGAGTTCCTCCTTTCTAAGGGAGCAGATGTCAATGTAAGAGCTGCAGCAACCAGCTTGCTAGTGGAGTTGGGGATTTGTCAGCTCACCTTGCACACTGTGTTTTGCATTCATTTGCCTACTGACCAGGGCTGCAGTGATACAAAAAACAACAGTACCTATGTCTGCCTCCCCTTGTAATCAAAGCCTATGGCAAAACAGATTGATTTTACTGGAGCCTTATAGGCTTGTTTGAATACAAGCAGTTGTACACAGATTCCTGTTTAGCCCAGCTTATCTTATTCTATCACAGCCATAGTCGGACCTCACACTCAACAATTGTCTAAACTGGCCAGATCTCACATTCAGTCTGATTGGCCCCCTGAGTCTCAATAGTCTCTCCTGCTGTTGTGGTGGGCGATTGATCCGCATCCACTAAAGGGCACTTACCCCTTCAACAGTATTGACATCCACAATTCTGGATGGGGCTCTTTTGTAATTTGCAGCTTTTTCTAACGGTCTCCTAGACCTCTTCATGTATGGAATTGCTTTTTTAAATGTGCAAAAAGAAGCAGGAATCTTTGACCTCACTGACACTACTGGCTGTGGCCAGTAAACGGAGCATGTTGATGAGTGTGAAACCAACTATTGACAGCCAAAAAACAGAACCATTTTCAGACTTGGATATTGTTTGTTATTCATAGACCAAAGGGGACTGTAACAAGTTTTTTCTTGAGGCACCTACTTCAGCAATGCACACCCCTCCCATTATCTGACTGATCACAGCGCCTCTTATTCACTCCCCAAGCATCCATCAGTCTTGCCTTTACAGACAAAAGGAGCGAAAGGTGCACCAACAAAAAGTCTCCCCCTTTCTCCCTGAGCCCTAAAATGTTGTAGAGAATGCAGAACTCTCTATTCCTGTTGATAAGAGTCCAAACGTGTGAAACGTGTAAGATAAATACAGTGTCAAAGTGGAGTGTGATTTCTGCCCATAATTCATGGATGATAAGGGAGAGGGAGAAGTAAAACCCCTCTCTCCCAGGAGTTATTTCTTTTGATAATGAGTGATGTTCCCTTGCATAGGATGCAGGCTGTGCCAATGATCTGCTGATATATGAAGCCTGTCTGTGCAAACCTGTTATCTTTCTCCTCCTTTTCTCTCTCTCCCCCTTTCACCATCTTTCTCCCCCTCCCAGGCCCCAGACAAACATGGGATCACTCCGCTGCTCTCTGCCATTTACGAGGGTCACCTGTCCTGCGTCAAGATCCTGCTAGAAAAGGTTGGTACTCTCTTTTGAGCATGCAGTCGTGCATGCATATGCACACATATGCACACACAGAAGTGTCCTGGCGTCCTTCACACATCAGTGCCTATTGATGTGTCAGAGGCTCCATGTGAGCCATGACTGCTGATGAGGTAACTCATCTGACAAAAGGCCCTTTACCAGAGTCCTGTGGAGGCTGCACTGGAATGTTCCTAGAGCATCACACAGTACTGCTGCTGTTCACTTGTTTTGTGTGTGTGTGTGTGTGTGTGTGTGTTTTTAAGCTGTTTCATTCATGGGCTCATAACCCCTAGATCCATCTATATCTCTGTCCCTTCTTTCCACCCCAACCTCCCTCACCCCCCATTGCTTGAGCTCTGGAAGCCTCTAAAGTGCTGCTACCTCAGTCAGATGCACACACACACACACACACACACACACACACACACACACACACACACACACACACACACACACACACACACACAGACAGTCAGTCACAGCTGTGAGTTGAGAGACAATACTGGGTCAGGCGCAGGCACAGCTGGCATAAGCTGTAGCAAAGCAACAGAATAACAATTACACAACAATAAATGTCCAACCCAACCAACGTCATCCAACAGTGGAAAGCAGATTCGTGCAGTTATATTACAGTCAATGGAGAGCCTCGTTTGCACATGCAGAAGCTTTCTTTTGAAAAGTCAGCGCTTCTTGCAGATGTCTTGTCTGAGTATATGGGCTCAGAAGTGCATGCACGCCAGATCGCATACATATAAATGACAGATCTTCTACTCGTCTAGGCCTGTGGAGTTCTGTCTCACCACTGCCTTTGCCAGTAAACGAGCCAAACTGCAGTGAAATGGATGCCCCCTGGGGCGATGACTGTCAAACCAAGCGCAGCCACAATAGGGACTCGTCTTTCAATCCCTCCTTCAATTGTGTCTTTTGTCTGGTGCTCATCTGTCAGTCAAGACTCAGACGTGTCATTGGAAAAAACGTGGTGTGTATCGTTGACACAGTCCTGATCTGATATTAACCTTTTCGTACCTGTACCTTGGCTGAAATCGTCTGATAGAAAGTTTGTGGAAGGCTAGCTTTTCAGTCACATCTGGTAGCTGCAAGCCATTCCAGTGCAACACTACATAGATTCCAACAACGCATAGCTGCCAACAACATGAGCTTAATTTAAGCAATCGGCACTGCATAGCTTTCTAAATGCTTAACATTACTTGAAACAGCAAAACTTAACTGGACATAGTGAGTGTTGCTTTGTGGGAGAGGCCTAGAATGGAGAGGACTGTATGATATCATTCAGATGGCTTGCATGCTTTATGAGCAAAGTCTTTTGCAGACTGGTGTGTGTGTATGTTTATACGTGCGTGTGTGTGTGAGTGTGTGAGAGAGAGATGAGGTTCAGGGGCTCAGGGTGGTGATATTCCCAGTGAGTGAGCAGCTGTCTCTTCCCAGCCCGGCTAAATGAGGCAGGGTAAATGAAAGCTCCTCCATAGAGTTGTTTCACGGAGGCATCATCTTGGCTCAACGAAAATAATAAAATAAGTAAAAAAAAAAAATAAAAAAAAGACTTCACTCTGTCTTGACTGCTTTTTTTCTTTATATCCACCTGCTACCAGTCACACATGTCCACCAGCCGCACTACCTCGTTCCTCTATCTACATCTAGCCAAAATAGGCTGCCATGCAGACTACACCCCTGTCTCAGAAATGGAAAGCCCCTTGGGTGGACATTAAAAGCCTTTGTCCGTGGTATCACACGAGAGAAGACAGGCAGGCCTGCGTGCCGGCCGTGGCTCATCTGAACAGGGATTACAGTGTAGGGCAGAGATATGAGCGGACCCACGTCGCTGCTCCCCTCGTGGCTCAGCATTCATCTACACTGAGCAGCGGCGGGGATTAACACCCCAACGCAGCCAAAAGGTCACCAGTCACCACTGGGACCCGATCTCAATACCTCTCCCCCTGGAAGCTCTGAACACTCGCCATGTGTCTTAACATGAGACGAATAGGTTGTCCCAGAGCCACACCATTGATTGCTGGTGCACATCCACTCTGCCTGGCAGCACTCGCAGTGCTGCTGCCACCATATTGTGGATGGATAAAGGGAGCCCACTGAGAATACTGAATTGCAACTATGGGCTATTGTGATAAAGAGAAATTAATTTTGTTTAATCTCAGACATTTTTGTGTTGGCAGAGAAAATGGCTCGGTTCCCCGGAGCATCATGGGAGCTGACCCCTGCCCCCTGGCTGCGAACTGCACTGTTGTTGGCTCTGAATTATGAAAGGCCTTTTTAACCCTGTGGATGACCGAGCCGTCAGATCTGGGCCGAAAGTGCTGACTCCAGCCCAGAGAGGCAGTTGCCGGAGAGGAAGGCCAGTTAATTATGAATCAACAATGAAAGGGTCCTCCCTAACCTCAGAGCGTGCGCACACACACGCACACGCACATACGTATATATACACACATATCCCTTCGGCTTTGACTAACTGTGGGCCTGGCAATTGAATAAGAATAAGAACTACAGTATTATGTATTTAAGGTTATTGTTAACCTTGTCTTCTTTTAAACTCTGCCAGCATAAGTTTGCCTACTTGTGTGTGTTTGATATGAAGAACGGCAGGCGACGATTTATCATGTAGATAAAGGGTGGGCAAGGCTACAGGAAATGAGTTGTAGGATTGCACAGATTACCATTTCCTGCCCTCTAAATTTAGCCTAGAATGAGCAGTGTTTGAAGGTGTTAATAACTGAAAGAGATGCGTTTGGACTAGACCTGACCCATACTTCCCTCTGTGCAGAAGCCCTGGTTATTGTCAGGCTTTTCCTCTGGACTCAATTGCACTAATTTGCACCATCCCATCAATTCCAACCAGCCTAAAATAACTCTCCTCTCACTGTTCCAGCACCTTGTTTGTTTGTTTTATTTTTTCTATCTTGTCCGAGGTTTGGCCCAGCCTCCTAACCCCCGCCTGATTTCCTTTTTCAAGCATAGCTGACACAAGCTGCTTCAATGCAGATATCGATCCCTCCCTCATTCACTGTGATGTAAAATATGCCCTCTTACAGGCCGGCAGTGTTTGACTGCTGCCGGCAGGTCAATAGACTGCTAAGCATTGCATTTATAATGTCCTGAGCGGCGTCCTGGCCCAATATATTAGGACTTATGCATGGGAGACCTTTCCATTCTACTCAATAGTGGCATAATGAAGACTTAATGGACACTTTGGCAAGCCAGTGGCATTACGTTACTCTGACCCAGCACTGCTTTGTATGGCTCCATAATCCAGGACGATGATGCATCTCAGTTTGACTGGGGTCGCCCTGGGAGTCCATTCCTATTCATTAGGCTCGGTCTCACTTGGCCACTAGCTTCTCTTTGACTGGATAATGTTTGGACAGTGAGGTGTTCATGAGGGATCATTATTCAAGTTGGGCAAACTCATTACTGTAAGTGGTGTCAGGAGTATGCCACAGTGCTGGATGGCCATTGGAGATAGGGCAGTGTATCCTGAGAGGCAGGAAAAGGGAGAGGCATGGGCCAGACTTATTATGTTAACCCTACAGTAAACACCCATGGGGAGTGTGAATCCATGACAGACCTTCTGGAGTGCTGTTTGGGGCGATTTAGCTGTGTGGTGAGAGATAGAGATAGAGAAGGCTCATTATAAGGCTTTTGCAAATATAGTATACACTAGGCATGTAATTGTGTTTGTCAGGTAGATGCCTCGTTTGTTTCCAGGCGAGGGTAGTGCTGATGGCACAAGGGTTAGGGTCAAGGTGTGATGCTGTTTCCTACAGTCTAAATGAGGCCTGTAGAGTCAGTTACTAGGTATGGTCTGGAACAAGCTACTAATGACTTCCCCAGAGCTGGAGAAAGAGGGGGAAAGGGAGCCGCCTCCTATCTTCCCATCCTCCTCTTCACCTTCTCAACTCACTAGAGTGGAGAGCACAAAGATTGGTTGCCAGATACCTGAATGAGTCACTAGCTGATTGTTTTTTGCTTTTTGCTTTACAGATTGAACCAAAACCACTTTAATGGACTTTCATTCTGCTATTCATGTCATGTTGAAATTTGTGACCCAACCCAGGCAGCACATTGCAGCAGAGAGGAAGTTTTTGTACTTCACCAAACGGTGTTAAGAGATAACTGTGGAGTGTTGACAGATGCAGACTCCCTAGAAAAGTGAAGCATGGTATGAATAGACAAAACCCTCTCCCACTTCCCCTTTCTTCCCCCTACCAATTAGAGATGTAGATCTGACAGGTTACCCACTCAGCCCTGTTAAATCTCTCCAGCTCGGGATGCGCTCTGTTGCTCCTGTGGCATGGTATTTGCACACAAACACCCATCCTCTCACTCCCTGGCACTCGAACTGGGTCACACCGCTCCTCTGATGGCCTGCTTCTCCACGCAACAATGGAGTCTCTCTGCCTTGGCTCTGTAAGCCCTTTGCTAAGAGGCTAAAGTTGGCAGGCCAAACAAAGGGACGTCTCTCCACTGCATGCCCCTCTACTCCTCCGCTGCCCATTAAATCTGTTGTCGCTACAAATGTATGCAACACGTTGCCCGTCTCATTCCCTGCCTCCTTTTTAATCTGTTGTTTTCTCATTAGTAATCCGAAAGATTCCCTTCATTCTCATTCACATTCACTCCCGGTTATCCTTCAGAGCTCGACTGGAGCTGCCTTTAACTCTTTTGCTCTCTCCGTCTGTGACTGTGATTTGCCAATGCTGTCTGACTCGAGGCAATCTGACAGGCTGCTTTGTGATTGAGCGTTGAGTAACAAGGAAACTGAAACTGAAAAAGGAAAGTGATAAGAGAGAAATTACACCGTTGTTGTTTAAGGGCTCTGTTCCTTACCTTGACCCCTGACCTCTGCGGAGGTGGCATCATATGCGAGCAAGGCGTGGGCCCCTCTTCAGCATATTTAATCGCCATGTTCCCTCTCCTCCACAGGGAGCTGACAAAGAGCGAAAAGGACCGGACGGCCTCAATGCCTTTGAAGCTGCGGAGAACGATGCCATAAAGGCTCTCCTGAAGTGAGATACCGCAGCGGAGGGGTGGCTGGACAGGCGGATGAACGGACAGACAGATGGACGCAGTGGTCCCCGGACAGAAGACGGACTCGCCCCTTTACCCTGATCAACCTCTGTCTTAGCACTGCTTTTGTCTGTTTGTTGGGGAGGGTCATTTTGTCTGGTTTTTGATTTTCCTTTACCTTTTTTTTTTTTTTTTTTTGGGGCGGGATTTTCTCTTCCTTTTTGCCTCTATCGGTAGCCATTTAACAAATGGACTTGTCGATCATGTCTCCCTTAGGGACCAAACACTGAGGGAACGCGCTCACACACCTGGACCCTGAAACTCGGCGCAGATAAAAAGCAAGATTCCATACTGAAATACAAAAGCAAAGCTTAGCACTTAAGTACACAGCTCTCATTTGCAGTCCGCTCTTAAAACTGTGTAAAGAAATCAAACTGTAATAGTTAAATAGTGTGTTAATATTTTTTACAACTTCAATATTGAAAGTATTGTATGGCCACTTCTTAATCTCATGAACAGCAATTGCACTGTACTGTATTAGATAGATTGGAGAGAACGGTTGTAAAGTTTCATTCTATTAACCTTTCATTATATGTGGCCTCTCCTCTACCTTGCTGTGTGTTTTCTAGTAGACCCAACTGTCCATCCGATCCTTAAATTTTTGGAAATGTTGGAAGAGATAGGCCCGCAAGTCACTGATTTTCCTTTTCTACTTGGCCCTTTATCAATTACATATCAAATAGCATTTATGACCAATGTTACTTTGGTAATGAATAAAAAAAAATATTCTAGATTCTTTGACCAATCACCATGCTGGCTATCTAAAAAGAGTTGAATGTTTTAAATAATCTGTTACTCAAACCATTTTTGAAGCAAAGTATGTTAACAGCACATAATAGGATGAGGGATTTTAGAAATGTGTTCATTTTGTCACCCCTGGAGTGAAGAAGTTTGAGATCTAAAATCCCTTTTTGTTGCAGCCTGTTTGTGTATTTTGTATTAGATAAATTGGGTGGGCTCTGAATGATGGGTAATGGGGGGTTAGAGTTGAAACTGGATGGTGGGGGCTATTAGTGTCACCCTTGCCTTGGATTGGGTTAGCAGCCCTGCCTGTTTCGCTGCATGTCAAAACTGCCTCTGCTTTTATGCTCTGAAATGGTCGCTGTCCTCTATTGGTTGCTTTCAAAACAGTTACTACAATGCAATGGAAAAAAGATGCTCTTGCTGACTTTGTTGTGACAAAAAGTCTGTAAAAACAGAAATAAAAATATCTATAAAAAAGCGTTTTTCCATCATCTGATTCTGTCTCCAGATGAAAGTACCCTCCTTTTAAACAGTTGAGTTGTGTACCAAAGTACTGCCCATCTGCAAATACTGTGCAACCACAGAGTATATACCCTGAACGTGTCTTAATGACTTGGAGAATTACTTGTGTCTTTTGTCAAAAACTCCCGGCTACTCAAGTCTTCTCCACTTGTGTTATGTGTCAGGAGCTCATAGATTGGTGTCCTGAATGGATAACAAGCTGCTGCTATTGATTCCTCGTTATGCTGTCTGGATGCATTGAGTGGTTGGATTATTATTAGAAAGAATATAGAATTCACTTGTTCAGTGTACAGTCTGGCTCTTAACAGTTCGCCTTTAGAGGTGTTTGCTCAAACAAGTTCACCTATGTCCAGTTGATGACAGACACAGGCTATAACCACAGGATATCATCACCCAATAAAATACTTTAATATCTGAGTCCTAAAGAAAATCACATGCTTCACCTGACACCAATAAACGGCATTAGAAAATTGCTGAGCATGCAGTAATTTGACAGCTGGCACTGATAACAACATTGATTTCCCTAGACTTTGACACCTTGCGTTTAATCTACCTTGCTGCCCACAGATTGGGCCAAAGGGTTTGTTTATCATTTTCAAGTCCATTTGGTTTTGGTTGACCTGAACTGGCTGTCCTTTCAGACCATTGTTCTGAGTACCATGGAATGAGATGAATGTCTGAAATAATGTCACCACTGACTGCTTTTCCTTGGCATCAGTCACAGTGACTCCTGACCCATCCTGTTAGTGGCTAGGAGGGAGAGTGTGCAGACTGAATTGGACTCTGGTCACGAAGACATGGTAGGACAAAGTTCATTTCCTAGTATAAGTGACATCATGCTGTTTCATACAATTCACCTTGGCTATTCTCATTGCCTTGGGCAGTCTAATCAGTATTTGTGAACTTAAGCAACTCTGTCCCAAACATAAAAACAGGGAACTCTAATCTGTATTGTCATACCAATTCTACTGCCTCGAGCTGTTCCATTAGCAGTGAATCAGAGAGTGACTTGCTCTCCCACTAGGTTTGTCTGACTTTCTAGATTCAAACAGGCTTCATATTATAATAGGGTAGTCAGTTCCAATCCAGAAAATGTAGCTTTATCCCCGGAAAATCATAGCGATCATACCAAGTACTGTCATTGTCACTTCTTCAAAATCTTTTTCAGTTCATTCTCTATGGATGTGAGCATGACCACTGCATCATCAATTTGTGTGTGTGTTAAACTTGTCTCTATGGGAGACGCTGGCGAGTGTGTACTAATAGGAACTGTACTGTCACACAGCACATGGTAGGTATGACACATTTCAAAATCAGTGCAATTACCCTTTGAGGTTTACTTACCATGAGCTACTTTTGAATGGCTTGATGACAGAGCAGCCCATGATCCAAAGTTTGTATTTGGTAGCTGACATCATCTACCTACTCCCTCTACTGTTCAGCCCACATAGTTCTGCTATGCTGCCTGACAATCAATAGATTGTTGCAGGCGAGGCCTTTCCCGGTCTCTGGTACACAAACCAAGAGGAACAAAAGTGTTACAGAAAAGAGTACCATACTGTGGTTCAGCCCTGTAGATAAAGCACAAGCTCAGTAGGTAAAGGTGAGAAGTTGCAGATGTATTAGGCATTATGAGTGTGACAGGGTGGCTTAGTAGCTAAAAGCTAAAACCATCTGTCAACCAGATGATCTGGGTTCAAGCCCCTCGTCTCCAAATAACTGTCCTGCTGGAGTGTCTTTGAGCAAGTCGACGAATCCCTACCAGCTCCAGGAGCACTGTTCTGTAGCTGACCCTGACCTCTGACCTTTGACCACCCAGTCGAGGAAGCAAGGAAAATTAAAGAGAAACTCCCTAGAGGGATCAATTAAGTATGTATCTTTGGATCTTAGATGCTTAAAACGATAAGTCAGTGTAGGTGACTGGGGCGCCATGGTCAGAGGAATAAGGGGTACTGACGACCCAGGGCCCCTAAAGTGTCTGGACTAAAATGCCTTTCATGGTCCTCAAGTGTATATTTATGAATACTTTAAACTTTTACTTCACACTGCTCTCATTTTGAAACAGGGTTTGGTTGAAATCTACAAAACTGCACACAAAACTTTCTCAAAAGTGTGATATAACAGCTGTTGTGTTATCTGAGACAAGCTGGAACAAGCAGGAATAAAATTTGGCAAGGCTGATCCCGTGCCAACAAAAACAAAATTGTCCTCCCTAGACAGATTTTGAACCGGGACTGCTGGTGAAATTATGGTTATAACAGGCATTTAATGCTATCACACTAACACCCAAAACCCATGATTGCAATTAGAGATGTGTCTGATAATTGATCAGTAAATGTGTGGAGGTGTGTTTGAGTTGTGGATGGGTAGAGATGTTTGTCATAGAAAAATCTAAGATCTCATTCATCTGCAACCAATGCATGCTTACCGCCACAAGCAGCAGAGAGTGAGAGGAGGCGATAGCAGCATGTAACCCAGCTTCAGCAGGTGGCCAACAGTTGCATCAAGACCTGTCACATGAATGCGACCAGAGAGATGCTGCAGACTGCGACACTGCGAGCGGGGTCTGTGAAGTGCCTGTTTGAGGATGGAGCGCTTTGTTAATCAGACAGACACATGCCTCTGTAGGCCACTTGCCATGTCTCTCTGCTCTCGCCTGAGAACAAAGACAAATCAATTATTGCATAGTGGGGAAACATCGAGATAAACTGACTTGGCTAAGTTTTGACAGCCTCGTCTCCCCGCTTCCATCCTCTCGCTCTCCCCTTCTCTCTCTCTCTTTCTCTCTGCCTCTGCCTCTCTCTGTCTTATTTGTGGACCGCTCATTTAAATCGCTTTCCAACTGAACAAGCGGGGAAAATTGAGGTCCGCTGTTGATTGACAGTGACATTCTTGGAATATAAAGGACCTCATTTTTCCCTTTGTCTTTGTCGAGCCAGCAAATACTCTTGATGTCTGCGGAAGAGAGGCTGTGATTTAGGCTGATGATAAACATGAAATGAATCATCGGCCCTACATTTTCATTTAGTCGGTGAATTGCTTTTCTCAGTTCACAGGCATCTGTGCAGGTTCCCTGGGCAACTCCTGTGCTTTCATGTCTCTGTCATGCTCTGTTCCTACTTATCGTCATCAGAATGGTCTTCAGGTTACACTGCAGGTCTCACAGTGGTCATGTACTGTATGTAGATCAGTGGTTCCCAAACCTTTCAACATCTTGACTCAACATATAACCTTTGCCAAAATGACTATAGTGTGTCTGTAGTACTCAAGAGAGTTTATAGCTTAATCTATTGTATCACTATGATATTGTAAAATGTATTATGGGATTACTATTGCTCTTTAATAACCTCAAACAGTTATTGCATAGCAGATAATATTTGAAAAATAATAGGATACTTTTAACAAGTTCTTGGACCATCCAGAGTATTCATTATTAATTTGCCTCAGCGTCCCAGAGGCAAATGTCAAGGTTTATTCGAAGAGTCACTAAAGTGTGAGCTCCAAACAGGGATACTCATCAAGCTTTTCATCAGTCTTTATGACAAGTAATGATGGGTGAAACGAGAAGTCATACATCACAGCTTACAGGAATCTATTGAAATCCATTGTATTGAACTCTACTCCCACCTGCTGTTTTGCAATGAAAACTGCAGAAAGTTGTCTTCTCATTCTAGGGGAATTCTTCCATATATAAGTATACAACCTTTTTCCATTAGTATTAGATTCTAATCAGAGATAATATATTATAAAAATTCATTTTAAAGCAACATTGATGACTATGTGTGAGTCACTCAAAATGCATAGCAGTCCTCAGACAGACCTGGGAATAGAAGCAGATTGATTGCTGAGTGTCTGTAAGAGATAATTACCAGCTGCAGTAATTAGCACACACATGGCCATATACATATGTGCACGCGTGCACAGAGATGTACGTGCGTGCACACACAGTGATATGCGTGCACGTACACACGTGCGCACACACACACACACACACACACATCCTGTTTTTGCATTTCATCCATTTTTTCCCCACAGTTGCTACGGAGACTCCATGCAGAGCAACACTTGCGATCAACCAGCTCGAAATGGTGGTTAATGAAGTAGCAAATCCAAATCATTATCATAATTAATATTTGTCTATGTACTCCTGATTGCCCTTTGAGTCTCGCTCTCTCTCTCTCTCTCTCTCTTTCTCTCTCTCTCTCTCGCTCTCTCTCTCTCCCTCTCAGAATTATTATTGACTCCATGTCACCTACATTAGTTGAGCTTATGACTGATTTCCAACAAATCTATACGTTATTTACCTAGTTGTAGTTCATTAGTCACGTGACCTGAAGCTAAGCCAACCATGAAATCAACCATTAAATCAATGCAGTCTCACATATTGAAAATCACTAGGCAAATGTGTATTATGTTTATTCTTTTGAATTTAGGTCATTTGTGCTGTTTTGAAAAGAGCAGTTTTGCTTTGGGAGCACATGCAGCATTTTATGCATATAAGCATTTGAGTTCCTTCAGTATTTTAGGCACCAAGCTCCCCTCCTTTGGTAACTGAATTTTTGATATGTTTTTGTTTGAGCTTCAGCACTGAACTACCAACCGCTGGCTCAAAACAGCTTGGCTACAGGGGCCAGCTGCTTGTTTTTGTAGTCAGTAGTCTGGGCTAGGTACGCAGACAAGGGGTGAGGGGTCTTCAAATGACGGATCTGCTGAGGAGAGGGCCGAGCGGTTCACAGGATATTATTCAGTCTCAGCCATTATTGGCAGCCACACAGTGAGAAAAATGCACTGTTCCCTGCATGCTTGATATCTAAGTGTATTGTAATAGCGTGGTTTCACTGTGAATCAAGCACATTACATAACTGGCAGGCTTTCTAAAATAATCTGACTGAAACTGTTTATGTCCCTGTGTTTTGTATTGACGTACATACAGTAATACCGTCATACACTAATCAGTTGCCAGATTAATGGGTACACCAGTCAGTTCAGGAAAATGGCTCACTCCTACAGAGTGAGTCATGTGGCCCTGGTTTCCAAAGTAGAGAGGGAGACAGCCATTAAGAAATTCAGTCACTTCTTTACATTTTTACATCTTTACCTTTACATGCAGTATCAGGGGGTTTCCAAGGCTAACTCATAAAATGATCATAGCAAGAATCATGTTAGCTAACAGAATGAGTTATAGTTCACTCAGTGCCGTATAGGTGCATCTAATAAACTAGCTCTTGATTTAAAATAATTTCTGAAATGTCCATCTGTTTATGTGTGTGCATGTGCATGTATATTCATAAACAGTTTGGGAGAATGAAATAAGAGCGGTGGATAGGAGAGCTGGTTGCCTTCATATCAAGAGTAATCACACTTGCACTTTGAATTTTCACTGCCAGACTTAAATTAGGATTCAGTCCAGCGGTCACGGAGCGGCTCAGTGGGTTTGCAATGAACTGGGAGGGAGGTAAAGATGGAGGATTCAGGATTAAAGGCTGTCAAGTACAAGAGCCGGTACGGGCCTCTGGCTTCCCCTACCTGTCTCCTCTCCATGTCTCTGTAGCTTCAACCCAGGAGAAGAGCAGGAGTGAGAGGGAGGAAGACGGAGAGTAGACTGGATTGGAGAGTTGCATCATTATCAAAGTCTCAAAGTCCGTTCAGCAGCTGCAGCAGTAGACTTTTTGAAAAGGAGGCGGTTGTGCACTGACACACACATAGATGCACACAAGCATAAATCTCTCATGGGCTATTTACTTATCAATCCCTCTTTGTTTGTACTCCAAGCCAATGTGCGGTGAGCCCGATCCAAATCCCACTAGGTGCCTCCGTGCAAATGTTCTCTGCTGAACAGTCATTTGTAGAGAAATCGATGCAGCTAGAATGCTATTAGGAACATTTTAATTGGGAATAAAAGGGGATTCATTATTACTGTTATGACGGCTGAGCACCCTGGGTGCAGTGTGGCTGCCAGCCACGGTTGTGCGTGCTGCTGAGCGCAGGGGCGGCCTGGGTAATTTGTCTGAAGGCATTGCTCCCGCGCCGCATCTTGACGTTCTGTCTCAGTGACTTTGAAAAAGTTCTCTTCAACCCACCTATCTCCATTCTTAAACTTTCTTTTTCTGCACTTTCTTTTTCTGCACAGCCAGACATCGATTTAGCAAACAACTGCCCATTTTGGATTCTAATGTCTTTCATGCAATGTTATAAACAATGAAATGGCTTGTAGCAGGGGAATTTTTGTGAAGGCAGTTGAAGACAAAAGGTTAATGGAACGTTTTTAGCTTTTGTTTTCTCCTTTTGCATCCAGGTACCTTCTTCCTCAACATACTAGCTGCAAAGTTATCCTGTATGTTGTTGTTTATGAGTGACCTGCCAAGCAAGACACTCCTGTTGTTTGTCCCACTCCACTCTGTGCACCTCCACCTCTCTCCACGCTCCATCTGGACCTGCTTACAATCCACAGTGAGTTGCACTGATTTCAAATTCAACTCAGGCCCTCCCCAGTTGTGCAGACTGTGTTGCAGGTAATCACCGTTCCAATGAGCCTCTGAAACCTTTGCTCCACCTCCTGAGTCCCTGCAATCGATTCACAACCAGCACAGCCTGTTCCATGCAGCAGATTAATAATGCAGTCTATAGATGGAGTCTCTGTGCTAGTATATAAGTTTTGTTCACTTATCTGATTTTGTAGTGGTGCGAAAGTTTTACCCCTCATAAATTCTGAATTAGGTTTTTAATGTATGGTGCATGGCCAAACGGTAGTTTATGGGTTGCAAAAACGTTTTGACTTCATATTCATATTTCACTTCATATTTTAATTTCAGGTATTGCTAAACCTCAATTTGTACACTTGCTGTAGAAATGGTATTTTCAGTGAACCACAATGTCTGTTCACTCAGTTTACTGTGTCACTTATAAATAAAGCATAGCAAGCTTTTTACAGCAAGTAAAAAGTCAAGAAGTCTCACTTCTCTGGCACACAGCAGTGTCTAGATTTTACCGAAAATGGTCCGATAAACAAAGAACACCCAGTCAGCTGCAGTCCTGAGGGCAAACACACCTTGGTGACAAGAGAGGTCAGAGGAGACTGGCAAGACTCACTCAAGCTAACAGGTGAGCTATCATAACATCATAGTACAACAGTGATGCCCAGAATGGCATCTCTGAACGCACAACTCGCCAAACCTTGATGCAGATGACAGAACACCATGCTGCGGTGTATTCTGTCAGCTAAGAGCAGGAAGATGAAGCTAAAGTAGCACACGATCACCAAAATTGGATATTTGAAGAGTGGGAATACGTTGCCTGGTCCAACAAATCCTGTTTTCTCTTGTGACATGCTGATGGCTGTGTGAGAAGTTAGCATCACAGCATGAATCCATGGATCATTCTGCCTGGTGTCAGGCACAGTACAGGCTGGTGGTGGTGGAATAGTGTGGCTTTTCTTGGCACACATTACACCCCTTAGATACCAATAAAGCATCATTTGAATGCCACAGCAACCTAAACATTGTTGCTCATCATGTAAGTCACTTCATGACCAAAGTCTACAATTTCTTCAGATGGATAAGAATCGTCTCAAGATGGTTCCAAGAACAAAAATCATGACTTTGGTTTGCCCAGATCTCAACCCAATAGAGACCTTTGGGACGAGGTGGAGCGGGATGCAGCATGAATCTGCCACCACAAAATCTGCAGAAACTGTGCGACGCTTTTGAGTCGGCATGGACCAAGATCCCTGTGGAACACCTTGTTGAATCCATGCCTTAAAGAATTCAGGCTGTGCTTACGCCAAAACGGGTCCTACCCAGTACCAGCTAGATGTACCTAAAGTAGTGGCCACTGAGAGCTATGAGCTCTCTTGGCCAATTTCTGATGAGTATATCCTTTGACAAAGACTTAAGAAAAGACCCCCCATCAGGTGTTTCTCTTAGTCAAAATGAATGAGTACAGCCTCCATCTGAGCCTTTGAGTGCTCAGATGGAGTGTGAGTGGCCTCTGTAGCCTGTGGTGCTGTGAAATCTTTGAAATATCTTCTTTGTTTTTCCGATTGATTCATTTATTTTACTCGTGGTGCTGTTTATCTGTCTGCGGCAGAGTGATAGAGAGAGCAGAGTGACTAACAGAACAGGTAGCCACTTGAGGCTTATGACCGAGTCCATAACGCCGGCGCTGATGTCTCCACTTGTGTCGTCCCCTTTGACTAATGCCAGCGCCTGACACACAGCCATGGATTATGATCATCTCTCTTCCTGCCATTCAGCCACATATCTAAGTCCTATTCTGTCTCTCAGTGGGGGCCAGAGAAGAGTAAGAGAGAACAACAGGGACACACTGTAGCTCTCTCTCTGCCGGTTGTTATCCACTGAGTCATCTTTCATCAATAGACACACACAGTAATCCTTCCTCTTTTAATGGGGGTTTCTGATGTTTATGGTCTTCACAGTGCTGTTGCAATAGAACCAAGGAGATATTAATGCAGAGACAGAGAGAGAGAGAGAGAGGGAGAGACATGCAGCAACATGACAGAGGGAACTTTTGGGAGCCTAATCATCAAGGACTAGTGCGGCCTCAGTGGCGGAGCGCTGCTTCATTAGCAGTGCAGTAAGCACATTAATGTCCTTCAGACACCCATACGCGCCTTTATACAGTGGTTCAATAGCAGAGCCGGGTAATGGGACGCTCCAGCAAATATAACAAAGGCCTGTCCTGGATTTTGTAATGAATCAAAAAATAGCCAATACAGTAGAGAGTTAGCTAACTGACGCTCATCTCAATGCTTCACCCCCTTCCTGCCGGAGCTCTTCACAAGGGTACAGTTTGATCTGTGCTCACCAAGTGTGTGTGCGTGTGTTATATATGCTTCATGCAGATGGACGAAGGTGTCAGTGAATCCTAAATGGCGTGCTCAGACAGGCTGTATGTCACGGCATTGATCAAGCCGTTAAACGGTCAGCAGAGTGCCGTTTGCCGTTGTTATCTTGTTAATAAAGTGTGCTGTTTTTATTGCGTGGCCGGACCAAGGTGTCAAGTGCACAGGCTCCTGTTACACTGGGCTATGAGAGGCTTGTAAATGTTTCTGCATTTCCCCCCACAGCCCCGGGTTTCTTTGAACACGCTGCAGTAGGAGATACCGTATCGTTTTTTCCCTGGTTTGTGTTTGAAATCCGCTGTTTTGGCAAAGGTAATAAATCAGTTTTATCGTTGTGTCTGTGTCAGCCCTACTATATCAGCATCTACACACAGACGACGTCCGACACACGCTCTCAGATGCCTGGAGTAGCTGCCTTTTCTTGACTCACCACTCTTCTCCTCACTGATAGGAAAGTGCACTGGAAAGATCAAGGTAGACGTCCCGTAAGCATCACCACCTCGCTCGCTCTCGCCCGTACCTTCCAGATATATTTGCTAAGTTTAAAAGACTTGAGGATTAAGCAAGTTTGGACCGCTATGTTTTTTCAACTGTACACCCCATTCTGCCAGCTGAAGAGAGGTGGTGCAGTTTCAGGCTCATATCAGGAAGATTCATCAATATTGAGGCCCAGGGGGCTTCCGCTCAGGGCCGTCAACCAGATCTCAGCCAATTATAGGGCTTTTTTCAAATTATCTCTGAGTCCTAGACATCCCCACTGCTCTGTCAGAGCTGGCACTAGCTGGTGGCTAATGGCTGCTGGCAGCCAGGGCACTTGTTTAACCCATCAGCAAGAGCTTCTCAGGGGGACTGATTATGCTTGTTTGCATCTGTCTTCTCTTTTTCACTCGCAGATAGAATTAGAGGGAATCACAATGCGGAGGTATCACGGGCGCCGTAGCGGGCTACAGGATGGCGGGCTGAAATTACAATGTCAAGCCCAACTGATGGCAGCGGCTCGGGGTGTAGAAATTAAAAGGAGGAGGAAGTAAAGTATTTACTCGCTCCAGTGGTCTCTGTACAAAGTGACAGCAGCGCAAATACCTGTACACCTTAATTTTCCCTTTTGTTCTCTTACTGGGAGTTAAGCTTTTCCTCCGGGCTTTGGGTAATTTAATTGTAATCTTTTGAAAAGAATAGATTATGTGCACTCTATTAACCTTTTCAGTGCCTTTATGAATATCAATGCTGCATCCTAGCACTTTACCACAGTGTTTTCCGTTGTAGCTGTCTTGTACTGTAATGGATGTTGGGGAACAAAACGGCATATCTATCGAACTCATAGAAAAACGAGCACAGCTGGATGTACAAAGGAAATATACAAGGTTGTTTTCTGGTAAGGGACAGATGGAAAGACGCTGGGTGTGAGGGTAGAAGAGAAATGTTTTGCTGGGCAATTAAAGTCAAATCAACTGTTCCAAAGCACATCTGCTAGACATAGAGTCAGGGGTTTGATGTGATGCTGATGGAAAAAACGTATTTTTGGCTGTTAGATGGAGATATTTCAGTGTGTTGTTTTTAATTCCGACAATTTGCTGTGCAGGAGGATGCGATGTTGAAACATTTTGTCATTTATAATCACATTGTTTTTTAGTGTTTTGAGTTATTGCTCTTTTTTATCATCGCTGAGGCTTAAGAGTGTTCTTAGTCCCCGGTGGCTCGCCAAACTGTTAATCACTTTGTAGTGGCGACTCATCTCAAAAGGATATTGGAAATGGATTTTTCCTCACTTCTGAGATTTCCTCTGTACACTTCCCTTTGAATATTCTGCATCCGTACCAGTCCGCATGCAAGTTGCTTCTTTAACTCACACCAGACTGGAAGGTTAGCGTCTTTGTCAAAGGGATTCCCTTTGACAAAAACTGTCCAATTAATTCAGTCTCCCACAGGATAGCCGCGGCCTGGACACATCAGACCAGGCTATTAGAAGGAGACAGAAGGGGCAGAAACGGTGAGCCGACTTACCGTCTCATTTCATCAAAGTCTCTCAGATGGTTGATCAGAAGGTTCTGTTTCAGGTCGGCGAGAGACGTGAGACACTTTCAACAGCTTGAAATAGTGAGGGCGGGTAACAACTTGAAACTGCAGTCACATTTCCTGTTTTGACATTTTGCAGATGCCCCACATGAGCTAATTGGGTGTGAATACGGAGTTGGTTATTGCTCTAACTCATAATAGTCTGTGCAACTCTGCAAGCTGACCTTTTTTTAAAAGGACACTTGAGAAGGACTTTCTCACTTTGCTCTCTCTCCTTCCTCTCTCTCTCAACAAGCCTCCGTCTCGGTCTTTTGTTAACATTTTCTCACTTCGGCACAACGCTTCCACTCAGACTAACATTAACAGAAGGCATGAGACAATATTCTCCCGCCCATGCCTCTCCTCTCTTAAGATTATCTATTTCTGAACTGGCTTCGCAATTATTCCTCATGGTCCAGCTGCCATCTGGCTATTATCTTTACAAGTGGTAGGCAAAACTGAACAGCAGGCAACAGATTTCTATTTCCCCCCCCTTATCTATTCTTATGGCGTTCCCTTGATGCCCTGAATTTATCCACAGGATCTTTGGAAATCTAATATCACACTGTAAGTTGTGTTTGAAGGTTAATATCATGATTAGCGCAAACTTGTTTATCTTGCCGCTGTCTTCTGTTCTGCAGCACTATGCGGTGTAAGGGCAAAGTTGACGGGACGTACCAACTTGTCAGTACAGACGTCTAAGGAATTATGATGGTGAATAATCAAGATCAGCCTTCCTTCCTATGTGGAAGACTAATGCTGTGGTGATGTGACCTTAAAGCCAGCATGCGCCCCCTACACTACCCACTCTCTGGCTTATCAGTGTCACATCCATCACTACAACCAGGCCATTTAGCTCCGCCATCACCTCTTCAGGCACTATCTCCCTGGGATCACGTACAAACAAATTGCACCGAGGTCCCGGCGTGGCTCGGGACAGATGGGACGGTGGGACGCCTATAGAGGCAGACGATGCCAAACGTTTGCCTTTTAATGCCAGGAGTGGGTGGCAGAGAGATACATTCCGCTTCCTCGCCTCGCCTCGGAGGCCAGCGAGCGGAGTCCTTCGACGGAAATGGAGATCCGCCTCTATCTTTCGGTCTTGATCACCGTGCTGTGCTCTTACCGTGCAGATAACAAAAGGAAGGGAAGAAAAAGACGAGGAGGAGGAGGAGGTGTTTGTTAAAAATAGACAGAATTTAAGATACTAAATTGAGATAGCATCTCCTGAGAGAGGACTAAAACATTGTGGCAAATCACACCAATTTTAGAATACGATTAGCCAACTGATATTCTTATGTCTAACAATTTCCTCCATTTTCATCCTCTACGTCTCCAAGGAAGCTAGCTATTTATTTGAATTTCTCAATCAATAAGTCATTATGTGCCTTTCATTGGCCATTTATTAGTTTTAAGTGACTTCTGTCCCTCAGACAGAAGACTTAAGCAGATCATCATGAGCAGAATGAAAGAAAATAAATACTCAGCTCTCTACATACTTAAGGCATTCTGCTGTGTCCAGATAGATCCTATATAGTGTAAAGAAAGTGTTGATGTCTGGTTAACATGGCTTCATATTGGAGGTTACAGACCACCTTGTCCTCTTCTAGGCCTCATCTGATCCTGTCGACATATTTTGATGCACCACACGCGTCTCAATATTGATTTCCCAAACAATTATTTGGGCACAAAGTGGATCTCGAGCCATGTTAAAGTTTTATCAATCCGTCTGAAAATTTAATGAAAGAAGTTCAGGCAGCCATAATTGTTTTTCACACCAACACACAGATGTTTGCCATCTAAAACCTGCCAAAAAGACACAGTGCTTTAACAGAGACTTTCAAAGAACAAGGCCACCGCCAGTCGAGATGAAATGCTGACAGAACAGCAGCAGCTGAGCAGCACCTTGAGTGGAAGCAGGTGGCCTTGAGGTGATGACTCAGGCGGAAACAGTGGTGGGGAGGGTTGGAATATCTGAGAGCTGCTTAGAGAACTGGTCTCTGAGGGGTTGGCAAAGGACGGAGATTGCCAAGTCACCGAGAAAATCGTCATCAGCTATTATGGGAAAGACCACCTTATTAATGGGCCCTGAGGTCTCTCTGGGAAATCCTGAACAGAAAGGAGGCCAACACACGAGTGAAGAGGGATGGAGAGAAGACTGTTGGGGAGGAGGAGAGGAGGAATGTGAGGCATGGTGACTCAGCAGATCCAGGTTTGATTCCTGACCCTTTCTCATTGTGTTTGCATTGGTTTCAAGACATGCAAGTCATTTGGACTAGGACTTTTATCCTCTTATTCCTTAAAGTATAGGTCCCTGTTCCTATTTGACATACTGCATGTCATTTTCAATTAATCCTTTGTGTTCATCATTCCTTAGCTGACCATATTCTCCAGATAATTCACCTCTCAGACAGTTTCTATTAGCTCTGCGGAGCGGGCCATTGGTCACTTTATTTATCACTACTTCTGGCGTGAGCATTGCCAACTTTTCAATTTCAGTCAAGCAGTAGGCACCGAGTGCCAGACAGGCCCTATTGTTCAACTTGACTGCCGAGCTCTTCGGTTAATGCTTCTCCAGAGAGACCTGGCCTGCTTGGCTAGAGTGACCCATTGGTTTTTAATACACATCCTTTATCAGTGACGTGTCTCCCCGACCCTGACTTGCAGTTCTGAATGGCCACTTGAGTTTGCAAAGTCAGCTTTTAAGGTGAGACTAAAGCACATCGCCAGTGGTCCTGTTTACAAAACTCTACAGTAAGTATCGATTTTTATAATGGAAAAAAAGTTGTATACTTTAACCAAAGAAACACTTATTATTGTTACTGCTGTACAAGTTTGGAAAGTCATCATGACAACTTGAGAGATGTGAAAATAGAAGCACACATCAGGACCAATAGGCCTCATTCTGATGCCAAGGCTCCACAGAGTATTGACAACAGTAAAGTTAACAAGCTCAAAGAGAGTCGTTCTATTCACACAAGGATAATTTAGCACCATGGCAAAGTTGATATATAGACCATTTCATTTTTAATGCCTCAGTGCCTTCCTTTTCATTTGTGGAGCTGTTATACAACCCAAACTCCCATTAAGTGTCTGCTCCTTCGTAATTAAACAAATATTGTATCTCTTCAAAAACTGCCAATAAGCACATAAACAGACTAATCAAAAGGCTATTACATTGTTTCTTGCTACACTATGAGCCAACCCTCAAGGGGGTGAAACATTGTCATTTATATTATTTCAAGGCTGATTATTTGGTGCTTAGGGTTGCAGTGTTATTGGAGAATTGTGGTATTCATAAAGTAAATACTGCTTTAACTATCCAGAAAAACAGCACAGCTAAAGTTGGCTTCTGTCCATCTTGTCTGGCTGTGTTTACATGCCTGGGATCCTGTGTCTGTCTATGGGGCCAAGTGTGTCACACTGTGATGCTGAGCCAGAGGCATCCAGCATGTTCTCTGTTTTCGCCTGGAATATTGACCAGATTTTACTTTAAGGGCTATAGAAGATATTTGTCTTCTGCTTTGCTATTTTCAAAATGCCAACACTGTTATAGCAAACAGCATCTACACAAATGTGTTTTTTGGAGACCTAAGTAGCATTTGGTGGTGTGTGTGTGTGTATGTGGGAGGGGGTTTACAGGAAAATGATTAGTTAAAAGTAAACCTGCTGGCACTGAACAGCTGATTAATCTGCAGCAGCGGCACTGGTAGGCTTGGCAGAACGCTGCAAAGTTTGGAATAGTTGCGAGCCGCTGCACCCTCAGAGTGGAACGAGGGCTGACATTTATTGATTACATGTGATGGAGAGCTCATTTGGAAAGGTTGGAGCCATGTTGCCCGACGGGAACTCCAGTCATTTTGTTTGTCTAACAAGCTGCGCAGCCGGGATTTGGTAATTTTTCTTCATTAAAGTGGGAAAATTATATATTTGATTTATGTTGAATGCACAGAGGGGTTGCACATATTAGCATAAAAAAAAGATGCAGCAGGACGATTACTCAGTCCTAACACACAGCACAGGTGACAGTTATTTCCTCCTGGCTATGCGTTCATGCACTCGTGCTCACAGGCAGACTTGTGTGCATGAGTGTGTGTGCATGAGTGTGTGTGTGTGCCTGCATGTGTTTCGATCTTAATCTAAACAGCCAGCTCCCCACCCGAGGGACACTTCCTATCAGCTAGTAACATGACCTGCAGGATCAGAGGTGAATGAACCTTTCTCACTGGTGTTTTATCTGGGACCCAGTATCCCCGAGGGCCCGGCTCAACCCACAATTGTTAGAGCTTTCATTATCACAAACACTGGGAAATCCTTAACGAGAACCTGCCCCCTCCCCGCCCCCCAACCTCTCCTCTCAGCACTTGCTAATGAAGGGAGATTAATTGGTATAAGGGGTCGTAGCTGGAACTTTTTTAGGTCACCTCAGGCAGATTCTTCAGTGAGATTCTCCCACTATTTCTCGCAGCCCCATCCACTTGATCTAAGTCCTACCGAGACGGCAAAACTATTCGAGTGCATCCAGACTTTATCCGCATCAAACTCACCCTGGTGTTCTTCCCTGTGGTCCTGTCAGCGCCGTCGCAAACTCCGTGACAATCCCTCTCTAGGAACACCTTTGTTGAGACACTGTGTCATCCCCGTCGCGTACCACCCCCCCACCCCCCGACCCCACCCCCACCCCCCACCCCCCACCCCCCACCCCCCGCTCATGCCCTCACTGTCAGCAGTCACAAGCTTTTAATTGCACCGGCGCCCCTGCTCCGGCAATTATGTTGTCAAACGCAAAAAAAAAGAGGAGCGAGCGCAAATAATGTGAAGCTTACAGCGGCTGGTCCCTCTGTGCAAGGCTGATTCATCTTGATCACAGGGTGACATCGCTGTGAGAGGAGAGAAGAAAAAAAAAAAACAACAACCCAGGAAGCAATTGAGCATACAAAGAACATCGTTACCTCATTCTCAAATGAGGAACTGTGGAAAAAAAGGAACTATGTTTTTTGGCATGCCACAAATAGCGCTAAAGTTGAAAGAGAGTTCCTGAATTGTTTAGTTGCACTTACAGTATATAAATAAGTCCTGTGTAGGGGAACAATGAGGGTGCAGGTCATAATTATTGAGGAGTCACTCAGAGTTTAATTATACAGGATGCTCTGTTTACCTGTAGGTCTCCAACACTCTTTGAGAAAGTGCTGAACTTTAATGCTAATTCCTCCTCGCGGGTAGGAGTGTTGAATATTGGTTATGCAGAGGGTGCTGAGGTTTCTGGCATCCGCTCGCCGAGGCTCGGGTCTGCGCTCCACGCCGTGAATTATTCAGGCTTTGGAGGGAAGTTGTGGTGTCTTCAGGGAGGAGTTTGCCTACCTGTAGGTCAGAAGTCTGAATCAATGACCTGGGTTTTTCTGAATCCACAAGAGCCCCGCAGCAGAACCTGGCCCCCACGAGGTGAATCTTGCATCCAGGCACCACCGCTTCAACTCTTCTTCTAGCTCCCTAAAACTGGCCTCGCGCTGCCATCAGCTCCTGGCACTCGAGGGCCTTCAAACAAAGCTCTCCTCAGGCATCTCCATAGAGTTTTATTGCAATTCAAGGGTTTTCATCATACCTGCTACAAGTATGTGTTTCATATTCTCTGATGCATTAGGATAGGGATTGTTAAGTCATGCTGAAACACTGGATGGAGCAGATGGATGACTTCCCACCAGAAAGTTCAGGTTTAACATCGTGGGTTCATATAGAACTGAGATTCTCTGTGATTCTCTGTGGAAGGTAAACAAAACTAAACAACAACTTGAGACGCTTCATCTCATCAACTTTACCCACCAGAACCGATAAATAAGCTTCTCCACTTCCAACCCGAGGAATGGGGCACAACTTTTCTCGTCTACTGCAAAATTGAGATTCTGAAGCTGGCCGCTGTATGCAGCTCAGACTTACTTTGCGCTGATAACACCTCCATGTATAATAAATATTCTGTACATGATTTATTTTCTATATTATATTAAGGCTTTATCGGTACAAAGCAAACCTCAGCCGAGGAGAGCAGCGGTATGGACCCTGGAGTGTGTCAGCTCCCTCTATAGCATGACTGGCTTTGAGATGCTGCAAGGAGGGGAGGGGGGGGTGCAGGGATTTGCTTGTTTACTGTGTGGGGAGTGATCAATGGGGGGGTTTACCAGCAAACCCCCCAGGGGCGAAGTGGTCTCCGAGCACTGGAGAGCATCCGCAGGAAAAATCTATACGAACCCATCGCTGGCCTCGTTCTCTGTGTTCACACCCACCCACACACACACACACACATAGCAATTCATAGCAAATTCGACGCCGCACCTCGCAAATTCCCCTGCCTCTGGCGCGAACGCACGCGCTCACATGCAGATGAGGGATGAGTGTGCGTGGCGGCGGTGCGGAGTGTTGTGGTGCGCTTGACACCGGGGTCAGAACAGTCATGGCCCCCCCCGACCCCGCAGGTTGACCCGGGAGGCGTGACGGCAGAGGACAAGAGGTGATAAACAAACAAACACACCCAAGCAGCGCGGGCCCAAACGGCCAAACGACCCCAGATAACTCCTCTGAAGGCGGGGGAGCAAAAAAACCTGAGGTGCAAGAGCGCCGGTGTTTCCCTGACAAAGAGATTGAGTCGTTGCGAGTTTAACTGCTCCGCTGTGTTCAAGGCTGGGTCGCTGCTATCATGGCTGTGTCTGTGAGGCATTGTCTGCCGCTCATGTGATTATAACTGAAAACTGACCTTGATGCTGAGAGCGAGAAACCTCACATCTTAACACCAAGAGAGAGGATTAGAGAGAGAGAGGGGGGAAATGAAAGAAAGAGACAAAGACAGGGAGGAGAGAGAGCCGAAAGAGCGAGAGAGAAGCAGAGAGCCATAATGGAATAAGTTATAGAGCAGACAAAGATGGGCAGATAGGGAGCGTGGCGAGATAAATAACAGAAATGACTGCTGGGGAGGAGAGACACATCTAGGGCAGTGCTTTTCACAGTCTGGGTTAGTACCCAAAGTTGGGTCACAGAAAGATTAAAATGAATCCGCAAGATTATCCTGGAAAATGTGTGACATCAACAGTTGGAGGATTTTGATTGAATAAATTCCAATTTTTTTGTGTAAAGTCGCTGCCTCTGTTATGTCGCTGTTTCCTTCCCAAGCCCCTGCATTGTCAGGGAGGCTAAATTAAATGCTGAAGGCTACAATCAGACTGAAGCTTAAGCTCCACAATGGACCTTAAAATCAGTTTGGATCATCAGAAAAAAAACACAGTCGAAGAGCCACTGTTTTGAAGAGATGGGAAGGGAAGATGTGGAGGCAGATTGACAGGTTTTTAAGAAGCATGGTGCACAGAAGGACACTCTGACCTCCTGTCATCTGACTCCATCCTCTCCTACCACTTTTGGGAGAGGAGAGGAAAGGCTGGAACCATCAGCGCCGACAGGCCATCTCTCAGACATCAATTCATCGGCAAGCCCGAGAAAATCAATGTCACTAAAGATTTTACTGTTAGTTCTGACATTTGGACATGTTATTCTTCCACTGGGCGGTCAGAGTTTTCTTAACGAGAAAGCAGACAGAGAAATGAGAAAGTGTTCCGTGCAAGGGACTTAACTTTTGGACATAACTACCGAGCGGCCGCCTTTATAGCAGAGCTGTAGCTGAGTGGCGAGGCAGATCCCAGGCTATTTGCTGTCGCTGACTGGTCCTGAGGATGTGAGGGAACGAGCGCAGCAACCGGAGCGAGTCTTCTCCGGAGGAAAAGCCTTGATGGAAGAAGCTTTTAGAGCTGACTTTACAACGATGCAGCTAATGAGACGAATGAATGAGAGACGGAGGAAAGGAAAGGAACAAATCACATTCACAGTAAACAACCAGGAAAAATGAAAACAGAGGGAGGAGAGGGATGGCCTATGGACACAAAAATTTGACAAACTGTTAACCCACTGTGTGCCTTCCTAATTATGTGTGCACGTGCGTCTGTGCATGTGTGTTTGTTTATATATGTCTGTGTATTTGTGTATGTGTGTGTGTGTGTGTGCATGTAGGTGTGCTGTAATGTATTTGCCAATATACATAAATGTGAGTGTATACGTTGTTTGTGCTTTGATGAAGGGCTCAAGCTTTGAAATGCAAAAATGCAGAGTTTAATTGTATAAGCCAGTGTTTGTGAGCGGAGGATCTTGCAGGAGACCGGCGACAGATCTGATCTAACAAGGCACTTTGCTCTGCAGTAGACAGCTTTGAGGGGATTGAGAAAAAAGGAAGTGTGAGATTTTAACAAGGGAGAGATTTGGATTTGGTTAGCTTTGTGACTGCCTGACAGTCACAAAGACGCACGCACAAAGAAGAGAGAATGGCAGGTTCAAGCTGAGCTCCCTCCCTCCAGATGTTGTTTTGAAACCGGATGCAGAGAGTCAAAGACTTGAACATTGTCCACAGCTGAAAAGAGGGATCCCAATTCCAATCATAAGCTGAGAGATGAAAGATGTTTGAAAGATGTTTTTTCTCATTCCCAGCTGTTCAATGTCTTGCATATTCACATCCTTCCTGTTGTTTTTAATGTACTGACAAAGTTATCATAGATAGATGTCACAAAAGACACTTTGTCTGGTATGTTTTTGTTGAGCCACACCTTTCTATTGACAATACTGACAAGGTCACTTGGTGAAATGATTGATTCCAAGTAATGGCATGTAACGTATATGTGTGGGTCTCATTATTCGGCAGCAGAGCGAAGTCTTTTCACTGATCTGTCAACAATACTCAGCTGTATATCCCAGTAAGTAGGCTATATTACATAACGGTTTAGCAGATGTGATGGACTGGATGTCCCAAAGTCCTTGTTATTGACCCTGAGCACATAGACAAATCCAGCTGTCTGGATGGCCCTTTAACTCTGAACACAAGCCTGTATCTAATTTGATGTGCTATGTAGTTTATTAGTAGGAGGAGCAGCAGTAGAGGTAGTAGTAGGAGTAGCTGTAGTAGTAATTAGTAGTAGGAGTAGCTGTAGTAGTAATTAGTAGTAGCAGTAGGATTACTAGTAGTAGTAGTAGTAGGAGGAGGAGTAGAGGTGGTATTAATATTAGTATTAGCATTGTTGTCATTATTTATATCATATGTGTCAATGGCTGTCTTTATGGTCACCCATATCTTCTTTGACCAACAAATCACACACAGCACTAACACATTTTCAATCACCCTCTTCCTCTCCATCTCAATACCTATCATGTCCGTCCCTCTGCCTCTTTCCACTGAAGTACTGTATGATCAGCAGGAGGCAATCCCGCTATTATCCATCTGGGGTCCAGGCTGCAGATGCTCTGATGTGTTGCACGACTCTCCATTTGTGGGTGAGAACGTACACCCCAAACTCTGATTGTCTCGCCTCTCACTTCAACTAACACACACACACACACAAACACACACACGCACACACGCAGACCCCATACCTGGAGCTGACCTCATCTGCCGGGTTCAGCTCAGGTCTTTCCCCTCGTCTGCGCCCCTCTCCATCTTTCACTTACCTCCATCCACATGATGCCTCGCAGGACAGCAGCTTTGTTCTGTGAACCAGGTGCAAGAAGTTTGTTTTTTCTGCCTGCCCAGGTTGAGGAAACCGCCGCAGGAGACGCAGGTGTCGGATGCAGATCGATGCAGATGCAGAGGCGCGGCCACGGTCTTGCAGTTTGCAGATGAATGGAATAACCAGGTGCGAGTTTCAGAACTTTATGTGGTGTACACTGGACGCTGTGCACCAGCAAGACAGTATGTAAACAACTGTAATGTCACATTCTGAAGTAAAGCATTAGCAGAGGCTTCACTTGCAAAGTCACTGCAACTAATATCATTTGCCACCAAAACCTCCAAACTCACTTATATCGACTAGATTTCGGAGGACTAATTGTAGCAATGACTGATGACTGACAGTATATTATTATTTCCAATACATTTGTGGTTAATTTAATTTAACTTGATCTCCATTGTAATGATAAAACTACTTCAGTTTCAGATCCAATTTGTATTCACTTCGGTCCTCTTGGCTTCACTGCGGTTTAGCAGATGTGATGGACTGGATGTCCCAAATTGGCACAATGACTGGCAGTGTATTATTATTTGGTCAATGTGAATTATTATTAGGCCACATGTCGCCAAACTGTCTGGTTAGAGGGAACATTGGTCCTGTGGCTTCCAAATACATTTCTGGTGATTTTACTTGATCTTCATCTCCATCATAACGATAAAACTACAGCAGAAGATCCAATTTGTATTCACTTCAGCCAAGGTGTCGCAAGTGCAAGAGGTACAAATATTACCACAGCAACACTACCACACCAGAGGCACTGTATGTATTGACACCTGCTGTATTAAGTGTGAAAATATGAAGACGAAGATGAAATGATCAACCAAACCCTGGAATATCCTCCCACCGAGTTAGAAAAAGGAGGGAGAGAAGGCTAAACCATCCCTCTCATCCCTGGCCAACTTCTTGGAACTTCCTAGAATAAATCAACACAAACACTTCCAGGAAAAAAAAAAGCAGATTTGTTAGCATTCGTACGTGTCAGAGCTCTTTCATTATAATGTTCTACTCACATGCACCGGGCTCTTGGCCTGGTCAGTGTCGGTGCCTCCGGCTCTAGTGATGACAACTCGCTCCCTGGGGCGTGTGAATTCGGAGGTGCTGATGGTCTGCCCAGCAAACACACTCTCATTACCCATGGCTGATGATGGTAACAGTCTGATTCATCATCACGGTGACAGAGGTATCACCCCGCCTGTGCATGCAGGAGCCCGCCAACACAAGTGTCACACAGTGCTGCTACACGGGAAATGAAGTATACACACCTATCATTCTAGTTATTAGGCAACACAGCAGGTGTTGGGCAGCAGGATGACGATAGTGTGATGATAGTGAGTAGGGAGGCTGCCCTTCAATCGGCGGTTCAAGCCCCCAGAGCCCCCCAGCTCCCCTTGAGCAAGACCCTGAATCTCTACCAGCTCCAGCAGCTGCTCTGTAGCTGAGCCTGACCTCTGACTTCGCTGTGGAAGGAGAAAGCGAAGAGAATTTCCCTACGGAGATGATCAATGTATTGTATGTCTCTTTTATCCTTAGTGTGTGGCCATTATTTCACACTAAAACGAAGTATTGTATTCTGTACATGGAGGTACATGTTGGGTCAATGTTTGACATTTGGACCACCAATCGGGTCATTATAGAATAATTGGTCAAAAGCTACAAGCAAGAGAACAAGGAGGAAATGAGCAACTTGAACTTTACCAACACTATCTATTAATTTCAAAACAATTACAAAGCCTTATTTGGCCTAATGGCTAATCACTATACTATATTGTAATAAATACTGGATGCCACAGTAATGAGACGGGTGGCCTATTTAGTCTGGAGCGGCTCCTCTGCTGCTGCTGGCTCCTCTCTGGTGTGCAGTATATCAAGTAGACAAATGCTTTTTGGGCTGAGAGACACCCAGCACCCACCTGGGCCAACCATAATAATGCAAACTGTCCAAGACACACCGCCTCCATTCTCACACTCAGTGCTGAGACAAAGACCGCGTTCCTATTCAGATCAGCCTTGATGAAATCGTTGCCAGAGGCATGATGGACAGTTGAGGTAATTATTCTGCTTGAGGTATGATGATTAGGTTTCGTGGTCGAACACTCGCACACTCAGTATTTCTGTTTAGTTGTTTTGATGTGTGATGCGCCTCCCGCCAGCTAGGTAGACATGTGCTAGACAGCCTATTCTCACACCGACTTCACGGCTAACTATGGTCAATCAATGGACTTGGTCTTCAACTTTCAGAAAAGTTATTTCCAACACGTCTTCTCAACAAACTTTTCATTATCGCCCTTGCTGGGTCCTGCTCTCTGAAAAACAACATGTCCATAATTTATCCTCATAACACCTTTGTCTGTCTGCAATTCCCTCGTCTCCTGTCTGTCTGCTGTTCCTCAAATCTCTGTTCTGCTTTTACTGATTCATTTGGTTAAGTGCATTTGGATCTTCAAATAATATTGTAAATAGTGTTTGACTCGGCCTTGCATTTTTATTTCATTCATGTTACGCTCTCTCTTCAACCTTGCAGATCAAGCAAGAACAAATTCTTATTTACAATGACAGCCTGGCAAAGACAAAAAGCCCTTTGAGCAGAGCTTTGGTCGGGGATTAAAAAGAATTAAAAATGTCTAACTCCTGTCCTCTCGAAGGCCTCGGCTTGGGTTAACGCTGAGCGCGAACGTAGCAGAGACGAACTACAGCAGAGCAGCAGTGTTGTTCAGAGCTCGGTTCATAGCTGGAGGCTTTCTTCCGGGGAAGGTGCTGTGTGTTTCTCCAGCATCAGATCCAGACTCCTGCTGGGTTCAGGCCCCGAGAGCTGTCAGTAACACTATTCAGTACATTGTAACCTGGCTTTAACTGTGGGTCAGTGTCTAAAACGCTTCCTACATACAGCATGCTCTTTCCCTCAGTCTGGATCCCAACACGAGAGGCTGCGTGGGTCCTGGGCTGGAAATACATAAAACCCTGGCACAAGTCTGAGTATTTATTTGCACAATAGGGCGCTCAGGTGGATACCTATTATCCAGACCCACAGCATTAGATAAAACTGCAGCTGCAGAGTTTTTGTGCGATAGCAAATTGACTATTAAGCAAGCCTCATGCAAGTTCAGTTGTATAGTGGCCGCATATCAATTTGCATATTTGAAGCATTCCAGTGATTTACAGCACAGAAGCAATTAAACTAAAGGATGTCTCGAGGGTCCCCACCTGGTTTGAACCCAAACAACCCTTTGATCTTGGTTAAGTGGCTGCATTCATATTGCCAGACCTTATCTGAATAGAATTCAATTATTTCAGAATTCACGCAGCGTCACCAGAAGAGTCGGAGAGCAGCAGCAATCACTCTGCAGGATCTTGGAGAAGTTTGGGTCTCTCACAGTGTGTGTCGTAACACTGCCCCCCTATGGCGAACAAAGGGAACTCGTCAATCAATATGTCTTTTTGCAGTACGTCTGTCTCTGCTCATAACCCCGCTGATTCAGGGGTCAAGGCATATTTTTTTCCTAGTGCTACTTTTGTTGAATCTCTCCACCTCCAGGCAAACAGAGGAGTTATGAACTGCAGAGAGGAATGTTTTTTGGCTATTGTTTTCCCCCTCAGAACGCCATCTGCTCTTACCTTATGCGTCAGTTGTGTGAATCACATGCAGACAAGTGTTGCAGCTTGTCCTTCGGGGCTTTCCTTCAGCCTCCTCATCCATTTAAATGTATTTTGTATTCTGCGGACTAGAAAAGAGAAGGGCATCATACCTCGGGTGCCCATCTGCTGCGAGCGAACATTCAAACAAACATATGGTAGCAGTAGAGCGAAATGGCAAAAATGAAAGTCACACAGCAGCATGTAAATTAATCAAATCTTTGAGTGTAGCTAAATTAACAAGATTTTGTGAACATGTGAGTTGTCGGCAGCCTCTTAGATGGAAATTATTACTTTTTTCATACCCATTCCTAGTGCAAAGGTGGTCTCGGCCCATTTGGATAAAGCAGATACATTATAATAAAATCTTCATCTGCTCATTTTTAGACACACCATCTACTCACTTTTACAAACAGCAGACCTCTCTAAAGGCAGCGCTTGGGTATTGAGATAAATGGAGCTATGACTCCCACACGTCCACTCAATATATTTTTCGCCGCAGAAATGAAATGGCAGCAGCACTCACGGTGTCATTTATGATTGCATTCTGTGACTTGAACTGTTGATGTGAGGTTTTTGTCAACAGGGAATATTTTGCTGTCAAAATTTGGTCGGGCTACCATTCAGAGAGTGGATGATAAACACACACAGATCTCAGGCTTAAATGTTTATTCTAACAGCATGACGGCGATAAGGAACACTGGGCTCTTATCAGCGTTCTGCTGTTAGAATAAACTTCCACTTTTGCAAAACTCATTCAGTTTTTGAATAGTTAATTGTTGCACTGTGATCAGCACCAGTAGCCTAATCTACAACACAAAGAGAGGCAACTGACTAGGTACTAGTGCCTTTCCTTTGAGCTGATTTTACATTAGGGTATCATTGTCATATCAAGTGAATCAGTGGGTTTCTTATTTCATTTTAGCAGACACAGCCTCAAAGACCGGCCTGTGAAAACAAAATCCTGCACACCTACACAGTGTATTTATACGCTATGGCACCAGACTGAGGAGTGTGAGTGTTATTGCAAATATTCAGTGACAACAAAGGGCAGAAGAGGCTGTGGAGAGGAGGCTGTAGAGGGAGGAAGAGAGTCTCAAAGACAGCCTTGAATCAAGATGCTCGGAGCGTGCTGCACATTGTTGTCGATGTTGACACATACCTGTGTTTTTGTCTCAGTCTCTGCTGACATTCATCATCTGAGAGCAGGTTCAGATTGACCATGATGGTACACTTTACCTGAAAAACATCACACAAGGCTTTAAAATCTGGATTGTCAAAATGTGTCAAAAGCACAAAAACAAGATTTGCGTCATGGGAGACACGGATATGATTTACATATTTTGTGATTTGACAGAACACACAGTGAGCTGATGAGGTGCCATGGTGCTTGATTGCACTTTCCTAAGGAAAGCAACCATCTGTTGTGCCAGCATGGGTTTTATTCTGGCTCATGGTATGCTATCATACCCAGTCAATCAATCAGTCAGTCAGTGAATCAGTTGGCCAGTCAATCAGTAACCGAACCAGTCAGCCAGTCAAGCAGTCAGCCAGTAGCTGAGAGACAGTCCAGCCAATGGAGCAGGCGTTCCCCAATTCTTGATGATTTCCAGATGACAGCCCAGACAGCCTGGCCTGAGAGAACTTAGCAGACACACACACACACTGACAGAGAGAGAGAGAGAGAGCGAGAGAGAGAGAGAGAGAGAGAGAGAGAGAGAGAGAGAGAGGATGGAGGGAGGAGGTAGCAGGAAAATGAGTAGAGAGGATGAAGGAAGGAATGTTCCTGCACATGAAACTATTGCTATGGGGAAATGCCGCGGCTCGACTGCCAGTGTGTTTTCATCCACCTTCCTGATGGCTGTTCGCTCAGCAGCATGTGACTGCGACCGTGTCCCATAGAGAGAGAGACAGAGAGAGAGAGAGAGAGAGAGAGACAGAGACAGGAAGAGGAGTGTGAGATGATCAGCATGATGCAGTGGTGGGCTCTACTCTCTGTCCTCTACCTATCTGTCTACCTGGCAGCCGCTCAGCACTGCAGGAAAGGTAGGTGGACTTATCATTTGGGAGTTTATGGTCTATGGACTGACAAGCTCCATGCATGCAGTACGTCTCTATCATGTCTCTGAGGCCTGTACAGGAATTTTATTGACAGCAAGTTATGAGAAAACTTTTTTGTTTACATACAATATTCAATGTCCATAATTGTAATGATGCGTGTGCTTGTACAGAACAGAAATCACGTGTCTTTGTATTTTAAATGCTGCCAGTCTATTACAAAATGGAAATAAACAATCAAATTAAGACAATAAATCTTCATGTGCGTGTGTGTGTTTGTGTGTGTGAGAGGGTGAGAGAGAGAGAGAGAGTGAATGCATCCATGAGTGTGTGCATGCATACATACTGTATGTATGGATATGAGCGTGTGTGCGTGGGTGTGGGTGGGTGAGTGCGTGTGAGAATGTGCTATTCGGGGAGCGTTATGAAGTGCATCACATCCACAAGTAATTTTCCAGCTAAAAACGGCCGGCCTGTTGTTACTGGATCCACTTACTTCGGAAATTCCTTTACAAACACTCACATTCGCTTTGCTTGGAAATCTGTGTTTTATTTATCCAGAGATCTATTTGTCCAATAAGAATGATTCAAATCCGGATTAGTCATGTGATACTCAAAACCTGCGACAGGAGAGGGAGGGGAAAGGAAGGAGTGTAAGTGGGGATTTCTAATTCATGCTGCACTAGACAGGTTGCTGACCTTTGCACCTGGGCAGAAATAAATAAATAGAACACCCTGCCATCTCCCTTGGGTCACAGCTGCTGATGGGTGACAGTGGACCAAGATATAGAAATGGCACATATCTTTCCCCAGTTTCCCCAGTGATTGCCAAATCCCATCTTGACTGAGTGATAATGAGTTACTTTATTGCAGCTGATTGCCAAGAACATCTGCATCTGAGTTGACATATTGTTATTGGAGTATTAATAAGATTTACTCATTTGGAGATTTACAGCATCTCATAGATTTGTCTCACATTGGGAGTACTGATGGCAAAGTGTGTGTTTATATTGTAAGGATTGGATTTTGTATTTTAGAGCTGCTGGACTATTTGTAGAGGATGTGGCGAATGTTTTCTTCTCTCTCTTGTGTCCTCGCCATCCCCTTCACCCTAAGGGATCCAGACGTCCATTTTGTTTTTTTTGGTTGGTTTTTTTTCTCTCATCAAGACATCCCTCCAGCCAGGAGTACCATTTAGCTCCCGCTAATTAATGGATCTTTGTTGTTCCCTCAGCTCCATGCAAGCATTTAGAGGGAGATTACAAGTTCCCTGCCTGTGTGTAATGACATTGGGGAAGCCTGCCCATCCAAACACTGATTGTTTAGGAGCACTGGAAAGGGAGGGGAAGCATGAGGGATGAACAGACTTGGAATGAACAGGGAGAGCTAAGCTGTCACCCAGAAGGACGTCTAATAAGTTAGAAAAATATATATCAGTTTATGTCTCCCTGTAGGTCGCCGGTTGTTACAAAATACAAATCATCTATTACTCTTCAATTGGGAATACAGTGGTAGGACATTTGATAGGGATATGCTTTAATTTCACAGTATGGCACCACCAGCAGACAGATACTACATAGTAGTTCACAGTATTTGAATATTACTTATGTATCGCAATACCAAAGCCTTATAACCTGTGATACCAAAAATTTTGTGTCATATTATCTAAATTGTCTTAAATATAAATGTATCTGTGTCTTAAGTGTCTAAAGAAAGTATATAAAAATGTACGGTCCATCTAAATTAGTGCTGCTCCAATAGTACTTTTTATTCCAAACAAAGACCTACCTGACACCAGATGTTTAGAACAGCAAATGTAAAAGCTTTCATGAACTGGCTACAGGTTGAATCACTATAATGTTATAGAAAAATGGATATTTATATTATCACTTCCAAAGGTAATTGCTGATGGCTCCAAACCAGTGATGGATGTGTGATTGACTCAGTAAGTTAAGCTGTCATTCCCATGATGCTCCATTCCTTAACGACATAGCACTAATGAGCACACTGTCCCCTGGGTGTTGTTTTGATTACACTGACTATGCACAAGTAAGGCTGTGGTTTATCTTTGCTATGTAATGTATGCATAGTCATTCCTCTGGTGCTGATGGTGCACTCTGGACTCACTTACTCAATGACGATTGTAAATTTTCACCCATAAGACACGATGCACTTACAGTTAAACGTCAGTCAGGGTTGAACCAGACAGGAGGGGGGGGAGGGTTCAAGCTAAATTATCTAAATGATCTAGTTGTACCAAATTGCTGGGCTGTTTTTCTCTGACATTGGCACATACAGTCCAGATTCTGAGCAGATTCTGAATGGTGGCCAGTGAAAAAGTTGGTAAGACCTGGAGCTGAGGCTGGCAGTCGCCCAGGCAGGAAGCAGGTACATGAGGAGATCAGCCAGAGAATGTGGCATTGGCTGACCTCAGATCTGCCTATAAAGCTAAGTGTGGTGGGATGATGCAGTACAGAGCAGATCATTACAGGAGAATTGCGGGCCAATGCACTGTAGATGACACTGTAGGATGATGAGGATGAAGCCCAGAGTTTATATTGTATACCTCATTAAGATTTGTTTCCACTGGCTTACACAGGGAGCCAACCACTGGATGGCAAAAGTATGTGAAGCGCTGGAAAAAAAGAGAGTTAGATGTCTGGAGAAACTCAAAGGAAGTTTCACTTCAATTCATTATGCCACGAATCCCCCTTTCAGTTCTAATCAACTTTACTTTTCACTTCACTCTCCTGCAAGCAGTGTAGCCAAATTGGTCTTGGAGTCTCACACAATAGAGATAGTCATACTAAATAAATGGATAGACTTAAGGAGTTGGACAGCAATCGTAGACATACTTTAAACAGTATGGAAGGTGAGAGGTGTGGACGACATCACTCTGCGTCCTTGTGCGACCTCTCTGCTCTGTGGATGCTGAAGCATTGCTCAGACACGCCCGAGCATATGAGATAGTGTGTCTGTGTCTACTGCTTGTTTTGACTCCTAATCTGGCTACTTATTCCAGCCTTGTTTTGGACTTGCCCTCCCGAAGACCTTCCATTCCCAGGGGGAATCGCCGCTCGCTGTCAAGGATGTAATGCAAAAATGAGAACGCAAATACGGTGTTGTCAGAGCGGGCCGGTTCATAAATCATTCCTTGGACACAGCTATGTCCTCCTGGGCTCATTAAGAATTTAGCTTTTCATGTTTAATTTTTGTATTTTAAGTCAGTGAACCAAAAGATGCTTCTTGGAGTGGATAAAAGCTGGGAAATCTTTGCGGGCTCCAGCCTGAATTTCCTCTCTAAAAAAATAATTAATCATCGCTTCCCTTTCCTCCCTTGCTTAAGGTTATATTTTGCAGCAGTGCGTATAGTAGTTCACATTATAAAGAGTATATTTCAACATAATAGAGAGACCATGCCTCTCAGCTGCAGTAAATTTGAGGTATGTGACCAGGGCCTCCTCCGGGAATCTGCTGCTGGTTATCACCTCCAGTAAAAGATGGGTTTCATGGTATGCTATCATAAAGATGGGGGGGGGGGGGGGGGGGGGGGGGGGCATGGCGGCAGCAACTGTTTCCGATAGCTGAGAGCAAGGTGTTTCATTCAAGGCCTATCTGGACACCTCAGCTTATGAGGTCCTTGGTCTGCTACACACATGCCCTGACACTTTGAAATCTGTCCAAATGTGGAAAGCAGCACCTGCACCTCTGACAGCGGGGACGTGTAACCTCTGGGATGTCATGCCACAGTGTTTAGCTCTGTCAAAGTGCTCAAGGCTCGTACCTACGAGAGCATCTTTGGCCAATTACCCTTAGCATAGCTGGGGCAAGAGTCAATCTGACTTGCATAATATTTGAGCAGTAAAGTATCGGTGTTTGTTCAACCTCGGGCCCACCCACACGCATGTCACACTGGGTCATATGGTGCCTAATTTCTTGAAGGTCTAATTGGATTTGTCCCCTCTTCTGTCCTCTAGCTCTGTATCCATCCGCCTATTGGATAAAGCGTGGGACACATTCGCTGATCAACCCCACGTTCCAGCGCTCGGTGGAGGATGTCAACCTGCTCTTTGAGGTCAGTTTAGGCCTAACGGAGGTGTAATGACGTCGAAATGGTTCCCGGCTCTTAGACTAGAAACCATTTTGAATCTATTGAGAATGTCCGTAGATCCCCGGCCAAATAATCAAACATATTTGTGGTCCGTCATCTTCAACTGTTGAAGGCTGATGATTAAAAAAAATGAAAATGAAAACACTGTGTACCACTGCTATCCTGCTAATGATTAGCAGGAATGTGAAATATGTGTTTGCTCAAAGTTTTCATTCATGCAGGGAAAATTCATTTATTAGCTCATCATGTTTTCACTTCACTTTTTCCATACACACAAAAAATGTTTGCATACATTGTAACAACATACAGTACATCCTATGTATTGACATATATGATAACAACATATATGAAAACATATCTTTTAACCATATTAAGGAAATTTACATTTACAAATCTGCATTACAAAATGGTCATTCATATTGGTTCTATGTCAAATACCTTTGACATAAATTAATTAATGTTATCTCAGAATATATCACGCAATAGTATATTTTGAAATATAAGCTTATGCATAAATCGATTACGATTACTAATCAAATACTTTTTGAAACAGCTACAGTATATATATTTATGAATGAGCATGCTGTTGATGTATTTTAGTAAATTTTTAAATATATTGTGGATGTATGGTCTCATATATTACACTTAGGTATGAGGTATCATTTAGTTAATTGGTTAGTTAGCTAGTCATATAGGTAGGTATGTAGTTAGATAGGGAGAGCAAGGAGGTAGTTAGTTAATTATATATATGGGTTCATAGATAAGTAGTTAGGTGGGTAGGTAGTTAGTTTGGTAGGTACGTAGTTAGTGAGTTAGCTATAGGTAGGTAGTAGGGACAGGACGATATGGGGTTTACGATTCCATACAACCACGATGTAATAAATAAAAGTTCAATGACAACAAAGTATGACTGTGCAGAATTGTGTTTATTTCTGAGCTATGAATCTTTAGCAACAATTTAAAAATGTCATTACAAAATGTGATTACTACAGCACAATAAAATGTAGCTGATATATTATTATATAATTATATATATTATTATATATATTATATTTTTTCTACCCTATGATACGTATTGTGACATTTTTGTATTTGTAAATCGATGTATTTGTATTGACATATCGTCCCATCCCTAGTAGGTAAGTAGGTAGGTAGACAGTATTTTAGGTAGGCAGGTAAGTAAGTAGGTATGCAGTTAGTTAGTTAGTTAGTTAGTTAGTTAGTTAGTTAGGCAGATAGGTAGGTAGTTAGTTGGTTAGGTAGGTAGTCAGGCAGGTAGATATGTAAGTAAGTAGGTAGGTAGGTAGTATACGAGCTCCTCAGTATTTTTCGTGACAGTCCAGAGACAAACACTTTTATGGACCTCTGTCTCCCAGATCCTGCTGGCAGGACTGCAGATCGAAGGCGAGGAAGAAGCCATGCTGCTCCCAGATGAGGAGCTGGCCTCCTTGAGGAGCGTGGAGAAGCTGGAGGTCATCTGCGAGGACGTGCTGCCCAAGCGGCTGTCCGACATCCGCCGCCTGACGGCCGAGCTCGCCCGCCACCACCGGCCCCTGAGCGACCAGGACTTTGAGAGGACGCTGCTGACCATGGTGTACGCCGCCCAGACGGTGGCTCGTATCAGCAACCAGCACCAGAGAGCGCTGTGGACCGACGCCCTGCTGCAGCTGTTCAGAGCCATCCAGAAGGACCTGGCGCCCTCTTGAGGAGGAATCAGGAGCTGTAACTGTATGGATGTGAATTATGAGGACATTATATTTATGGCCGTGTTGACAGCAACATATTCTTTCACTGGCTCATGGTCACTGGCTCACTCCATTGTGCTTTTTAAACTTTCTGGACCCTAATTCATGATATACTACAAAACTATATTTGTGGAGGCATTTTATGACTCTGACCTACAGTACAACAAGAAAATTACACAAAAATATGACCAACAGTATATTACTCTGACAATACCAGGCAGAATCACTTCCTTTCCACTGTGCTGTCTGTGTATATCTGTTTGATTTCACATAATCGCTTTAGAGGGCATTAGATATTTGGCCCTCTCTGGAAAGATTGCTCAGCTTGTTTGATTTGCCAATAAAAGCCCTTTGAATGAAAACCACAGAGAATGTGTAGATCAATACTCCTGATTGCTCGTTTTATCAAATTGGAAAATGTATGATAGATGTTTGCTTCAAAGCTGCTCATTTCCTCATTTTGTAGAATAGGTACTTGCTGTAATAGGCCTCCATGCAGTTCACTCATTGGAGTGGATACAAATTATATATCAGGTCTGTGCTGTTTTGCCTCTTTGACTGTAACACAGCGCTCAGTCAACTGAATTTACATTTTAGTATCTGGCTCAATTCAGGCTTACACTCGATAACAGTTACTATCCAGCCATGGAAACAATGTCTGTCATTTCCTGCCACCAGACCTGCAAATTCCCCACAGCACTTGGTTTCTGAAAATTTCTAAGATCACAGGATTTTTTCTGAGTTTCATGCTGGCTAAAGAACATGTCAGGAGTCAGCCCATGTCACCGGACTGAGGAGGAAGTAAAGACTGCGGTGGGGAATTTCCTTCCAAGACAGAGGATCAGGCTTGGCTCCCTGCACCGCTCTGAGGCTGCTGATCTGCTGGATGCTTTTGGCCATGACTTGACAGATAATAAAGAGAATTTCTGAGGAAAGAGGAAGAAAAATATATCTCAGGTGACAAAGATTTTATGCCCTGTATCAAGTCTGATTGCATTAGTTGAGCTTTATTATAAAACTGTCCCACACTTTATATGCGTTAATCTTAACTGTACCTCAGAAAATTAACGTTTCAAGATTTTTATTTATTTATTTCCTTTATTTTACCAGGTAGGTTATTGAGAACACATTCATAAAGCTTATGCCACTCCTTACATAAGATATAAGATGAAATTACAACCTACCTATTACTGTCATATTTGAAATTCAAATAGTCCTGGTACCTTCCTGCATATGTTCTGTCCTTTGTAACCTACAAATTCTGCATGTACCTAACCCCTGTCTGTGCTTATTTAATGACACCAAAGAAGTTAAAAAATTATAGAAAATGTTATTTTCTGGCTTTACAGCTGCTAAAGACTATCATTAGAAAATGTATTAGATCTAATATTTTTTTCTTTATTGTATCTTCTTCTATGCAATAACATAATATCTGTGATCTGTAATGTTTGTATGTTTGTATGCAGACTGACAAAAAATAATAAAAAATGTTGATCACAAAAAAAAAAAAAAAATCTGTCCCACACTTAGAACCTGTGTGTTCCAGGTATGTGACCCTGATCACAAAGTGTTTGTAATCACATGTATAAGCCTCATCCTGCTGGTTGGTACTGTTATGCTCCAGTACCTCACAGATGCGCCCACCTCAATTGCCAGAGGATAAAACTACTTTAATATGCAGCAGACATATCCTTGTATCCTTGTAACAAAGTATGAGGTGAGTAGCATGCATAAAATTGCATTTCCAAACAGCTCTTCGCATTTGTTTTAACCTGCTTGGAGAACCTCTTAATTTGAGTTTACATCAGGACAAATTAGACTGTCAGCTAAGTTAGAAACCACAGAGAAGTAGGCTATATTATATACTTTCCTGAGATTATGTTATTATTCTGGCACTCATCCCCAATGCTACTGTCTTGCAAATTAATTATTTGCAAATTCTGTTTGATACAGGTCTGACAGCATGATACATCTCAGTTACAGCCTAGGCTTAGTTGTTGCTTCATTAGCCTCCTCTTTATTTTTCTCTTCAAAAAGAGCCCTTGAATATTTTTACAGTATGCCTTTGTAGGCTGAGTTGTACTGTACTCTTCAATTGAAAATTCAGTATAACTTTTCAAAGTCCAAAATCTCAAATGTTAAAAATCCTTCTGTAACTCGTCTGCTTGTCTTCATCTATCTTTAGAAAACTAATGGGGATCCAAATAAACAATAAACAAGCTACACCTCCTCCTTTGTGATTGGTATTGATTTAATAAGGGAAATCAATAAGGCTTAATGGATTTTACCTGGATTCACCTCATCAAGAGTAACTATGCCTAATATTTTGTACATTCAGAAATGTTGTGCATCACCTTTAGGAGATTATTGCATGTTGAGAGAGCTCCTCCATGTGGCTGAACACAGAATTGCTTTGTTACTGTTCTCCATCTGAAGCTGCATGTTCCTGGTTTTCAATTTGATCATATGAATATCCTCCTTCCCATCCTTCTCTTAAATGTGACCTATTGCACCCAGTAATATGAGACAGCATTTCTCATTCTGGTGTTTTATGTGTTGCTTTGTCTCCCTGCCCAGATTCAGTGGTAACCCTGCATTTAAATTCAAAGAAACCCTTTGCGAGATTTATACTTAAGTAAACTAATGAGTGACCTTGGCCCTGTTATAAATAAAAGTAATTTCTACCAAATTCCCATGGAACAATTCTGATCACAATAGATGCCGAGGAATCTGCACAAGGCATATTTTGACAAGAACAATGCTGTATTACGTTTAGATGGGTTTGACCTGCCAATCAAAGTAAACCAACGTAGAGATGATGGCCTGTGTTAGTAATAGAAACCCACAATAATTATGTCATGTAAAGTATGACATCATGTAATGTAACATGACCTGACCTCTTGCCCAACAGATGGAGAGGTTAAAGGGACGATCACTGATGACTTTTGGTGAGGATGATCGGTGCTTTTCTAGACTCAGTCCAGGATGGAAGTTGGAAGTTCAGGATTTTCCTGCATTTAGTTTAGTTCATGGACCAGACATGACATGAAAAATGTTAGCATCAATATTCAAGTCAAAGTATTTCAAAGTCAGCCTTTTTCCAGTGTGGTCCAGGCAATCCATGATATATAATTACATCATACTTGATCATGCCCACTTCCCTGCTGTGTGATGCACCCTCCACACCCCCCAATACCCCCCCATACACCCCTCATACAATAATACTGTAACTACAACCTGTATGTTATTAGTTATCAGTCTGTGCTCACTAGGTGGCAGCGTTACCAAGTGTACGACCTGCTTCCCTGCTGGATCCCCTCCAGTTTTACTCAGGACCCACTCATCATATTGTCTTGATTTATTGTGTTGTGGGGCATCATGGGACAGAGGGAACTGCTGTTAGTTAAAGCCATAGTGCAACATATCTGTAAGTCCTGTCTTGCCTGGGTTTGGTTGATTTGAGTCTTATTACTCTTTGAAATCCAACGTCCTCAGTCCATGTTGAGGCTAGAAGCACACTGTAAAATTTCCCTTAAGATTTCTTGAACTAATTAGGTACATTGTTGTTATGCCAGCCAAAAGTATAGGCTGCCACGAGAGAAGAAAAGCTATGATGTGGCATTTTCACTTTGATTTCTTTTTGTTTGTTTTTGAAAGGGGGGGGGGGGGGGGGGGTTGTGAGGTGGCTTAATTGGAGCTGAATCTTGTCAAAATTGTGTATTGTGTGTCTACGGTTGAAATATTTTGATATCAGCTGAACACCCTGCTGCTTTTACTCAAGCTTATCAGCTGCATATGTTTTCCCCACAGCTGTCAGACATATTTTCATGCCTCAAATCCCATTATTCTGGCAGAAAGAGACCAGTGAGAGAGAGAGAGAGGGACCAATGAAACATCTCAATGTGTCACAAGTGCACACACTGTACTTTCCTGCAGCAAATTAAACAACTCAATACCTTATCCATGTGGTTTAATAAATGAGCGCATGGCAACCTGCCACGACAAAACCTCTGGAAGACTCTGCGGATTCTCTCCTGTCTGCCAGTCAGATGACTTGCGGTATGACTTGGCGTCTTCTCCTCCGTTATTATGAGAAAATAATTCAGGATCCCTATCGGAGGCATCAAACACACTCCGGACACACCATTAAAAATATTCCTCTGGCAAAAATCAGCAGCAGCCCATACGGGGCCAGATTCCATCCTTTTGAAAAGCCTTTGAAAGAATATGTTCATGTTAAAGCAGGAATGTGGAAAGTGGCGGATTAAAGTGGGTTTTTTTTTTTTATAAGCAAACGTTTTTTATCAGGCTGATCACTGTCATTCCCAGTGGGAGTAAGAGGACAGAACGAAGGCTGTGACTCAAACACTCCAGATGTAAGTCGAGCATGTTGGGAGGTGATTTATGAGCTGCAGCCGCAAACAGGGTGAGGTCATCAATGTGCGCCCATCAGCACCCTCCTTTGACCATGCCAATGTCAAAGATTTTGTATCAAACAAACTTGACCCTACAAAGTCAATCTGAAATTTCAAATGACTACCTTAAGGTGCTGATAGTATGGCTTCTAAGCATTTTGCATGATAGCGTTTCATCAGTGTAAGGCACCTGGCACAGTAACTCCTTCTCCCCTGTTATTCTGACAGGCTAATGCGGCATGTATAATAGCAGCTGAGCGTAGCTTAGAGAGAAGAGAGAGGGTGCCAGCGGGGGGGACTGTGGAGGGGTTGCATGGATGGGGTGGGATGCGTTAGTCAGGGAGTGGGATACCTCACTGTGTCAAAGAGCCAATTACACAGCGTGAGTGAGGACAGAGGAGGTCCGACTCAAAACAGCCTGCCGCGACCTCACGAGAAGATCAACACGGTGTTACACAAACACACCAGAGCAGCTGGGGGAAAACTCCTGGGGAAATCACAAAACATGAATGAAAGGAAAGAAATAGCGTTATATTTAGTGATTTAGTCTTGTTATTCTGAAGTGGTGTGTGGATCATTTTTGTCATGATTGGATTCAGATCGGCGCTTCACGTTCATTGGAAAACATCACTTTTGTTGTTAACAATAGTCATTTAGCATTCTCCCAAGCACTTTCCCCCTTTCATGTGGTTCCATTTCATCCAAACAGTGCAAGTCAACTCTCACAGTTCTTGGATACCGTTCAACGTTCCCACCAGATGGATTTGTTGGGCATAACAAGGCCTGGAGCTTCCGATAAGCGATGGGAGAGAGTTGGGAGAGAGTTGGGAGAGAGTTGGCAGAGAGCGGTGAAGCTGGGGGCATGGGATGGAAGATAATACTCTCCTCCTCTCCCAAACTCTTATCGGACATTGTTATGAAGAGGTGCAGGGTTCACATGGGAGTTGTGGTATGTTGTGTTTCAACACAGCTCCCTGGGTCCCTAATTTGATTTAGCTCGGTGCAATCCAGCCGCAGGTGGGGAGGTCTGGAAGGGAAGCCTCTCACAGCACATGAGGCTGATAATGGCAGCGCATGAGTGATTGATAATGGCTCTTCGTGCTGAAGATGTCCTTGGTTATATTAGCATCTCACCCTCTAACAGGCTCTCTTGAGATCGCTTTTTCATTGGGAGGATGAAACTTGTCTTAATCATCCAGCCAGCCTCTAAACAGCCCATTTCCCACACTAGTTTTCATGATTTAGCTACCGAAAGATGCAGTCATGAGGCCGGTATAGATGAGACCTCTCTTACTTTCTCGGAGTAAACAGCATCGCACCCATTTGGCGGAGGGCCAAAAGGCGGGAGAACCACACGCACACTGCAGTAAATTCACATTTAAACTCGTCACTGTCGCTGGAAACGCTGGCCGTGACAAATGGCATTTTCCATCTCATGTTCTCCTCACAGCCCTTCGCCTCGTCATTTACTTACAGACACATACGATTAATGGAAGAAATTTAAACAGAAAAAAGAAACGGCTACAGCAGATCTCGTCCTAATTGCGACATGCTTCAGATGAGTCAGAAGTGTGTGTTTGTGTGGGTGTGTGTGTGTTAAGCCGCCCTCTCTAGTGAGGGTCTGTTGATTCAGTCAAATGGCTCTTGTCATACTTAAATCCATTGCCTGCTGATTAAATGTTACAGCAGAGGGTAAGAGGGTGAGACCCAGGATCACTGTGGCATAAAGCCATCTAGAATCCCCCACCCGCCCTGTAATTGAATGCCAAAAGATCTTCAGCAGTGCATCACATAGCCGCTATGCCATTTTTTGCCCATTCCCCGTAATAGAATGCCTGTGTGCTATTTCCTTATGGTCACATTGGCAGGCCTGCTTTTGATATAAAGTCTCACAGACACATCATATAGCAGAATTGTGGGCTTCATGCAGAGAAACCTTGGCCAGGATTCCTCCCGTTGTACCTTGGCAACTTTGAGAATAGCTCTTATCCTAGCAGTGATTTCTGAACTGGTTGTGGTCCAAAGATAGGTCCTGGCGGAACTCCGTGGAAACAGATACAGCATGTGTGAGTAATGTGTAAACAGCCAAGGCGTGCGAGGCGGACTCGTGGGTAGTAATCCGCCGTATAAACAGAACAAAACGTTTGATTTCCTCCTAGATTTGAGCAAACGTAGGCGTAACGAATGTTTGTTGATACTCGGTCTCGCTGCTCTCGCATCCGCTGAACTCTGTGATCAATGGTAAGTGATACAGCAGCAGCAGGTGGCCGGGACTCAAACACTTGACTGTAAATGAATTCAAGTCAACGGCGCTCGGCTCCCTGGCAGATTTCCATGTTTAGAGAAGAATTAATCATTAAGTGACTCAGAGGGTCTGCGGTCGGCGGGCTTTGTTTTCACGGCGGCCACCTTAGTTCGGTTTTAATGGACGTTGCGCTCTAGTGTAAACACGCTCAGGAAACGAAGCGTTAGGCCTTCAGCATATGGGGAATAGACGTGTTTGTTTCTCACTGAGCAAACCGTGAAATGTGCCGTGTTTGTCTATGTCTGTGTGTGTGTCTCTCCGAGTGTGTGCGCATACGTTTCGCTTTGTTTTCTCTGTGTGAGGACTGATCCCCCTAGACTTGTCCCCAGCGAGTCAGCAGAGGCCGCCTGCCCGCTCCATTCTGTGTTTGGTGTCAAACTGACTGTGAAGAAGTATAGGGGGCCCCTGGGAGTCATATACCTACCGTTAACTCGCACTCTGCTTATCCTCTCATTTCAACACGCAGTCTGATTTGTATATCATCTGTATACACGCCTAAAGTAAAACAAACCGTGTCACCAGAAGTCTTTATCCTCATGCTGACCTTATCGCTTCAGGACGCGTCATCGCTTCCCCAGAAGGCTCGGCAGCTTATTGAGAATTACGTCGAAAAAAAAAAGTTTAATTGCACCTTTTCTGTCTGGACCTCATATGTCTTTGTTTTCCTCCACAGTGAGGAAACATGTTTACGACATAAAAAATGATAGAAAACAAATAAAAAAAGATTTGTTGGCTTGGTGACTCCCCACCCCCCCACCACCCCCCTCCCCCTCCCCCTCCAGTTACATTTTATGATGGTCTAATTGGAAGAAGCAGATGTTGGTGTAGTCACAGAGCGGCTCTGCAGATGCTTTCAGTTTGGAAGTTGGACTGCTGTCTCCTGAAGCAAAGTGAAGCTCCACGCACCACACAGCATAAACAGACATGTGGAGACTGACTGAACATTGTCTTGCTTCACAATTCAGCTGCATTCAACTCGGATCTACTGAACTTTTAACATCAGGGTCAAAATGTGTGAACAGTCGGATTCTTGCGTTACAGAAGAATCTATGATTGACGTTTCATGAACTAAGGTATGCATAGCTCTGGGCATTCCTGTGAAAATACCAGTGTACAAGACGGAGCTGAACGCTGAACCTGCTCCTGCCCTCCCGTCAAACCCAGCCAACTTTACCCAGGAAATCCTTGTCTGGTCGCTGTGCCAAGACTGCCCAGAGTCACAGAGCATGTTCTCCAGCCTCTGCTCTTAGTCCAACATGCGGAATACAACACAAGCCCCTCATCTGCCTTTCAGGTGCTGCAAATCTTTAAAAAAAAAAACATGAAACATCATAAAACATTAGATCATCGAATGCTTAACATTACTGTGATAGATGGTTTGTTTTTTGACATGTATTTGACCTTATGGAAAAACTCTATTTGTGCACAGTTTGTGTTTAATTCACATTCTTTTTCAACGATCTCTAATACCAAACAGAACTGCTTCGCTATGCCAAGAACACTGTTTTGAAGTCTGTGCAGAAATGTGCAATCAATACTGAACTGTCAGTGCTGTTACTACTGTCTGCAGATGGATTGTGCTAGTGCTGCATGCCCTAAAAACAGTTATCTCCATAAATAATAGCACAATCAGTAAGTCAATATTACCAGATACGGCAATTCATCTGACAGTGTAACTTCATAAATCCCTGCATTAAATCTTCGCTGAATCATAATTACATCTGCTAAATAATACTGTGCTATCACAATGCGCTATGACTGACATGAGGCGCTGGATGAGGAGATACAGCAAAGTGACTGGCCTACTTCTGTAGAGATGGCCACACATGCGGCAGATGGACCTCCAACCTATTCTAAAATTGTGACGAAGATGTCCGCCCCTAAGCCCCCTGGGAAAACGAGTCCACAGGTTAATGCTGACCGAATCAATTAGAGCACTGAATGGAATTACCTATGCATAGTTCTGGTCGTTCACTCAGCTAATTAGCACTATTCATCTAGTGGGAGGGGAGACGGTCCCTTGGCACTCACCGGGTCGACCCCAATTAAATATCTCGGCTCTATATGGCCCCTCGCTGCCTCCCTCCTTCTCATTTACTTAAAGTCTGGAGGGCAGTTCTTTCAGGTTATAGATGTATACAGGGTTTGACTATTGATCTGGACCTGATGTCATCCCCTTTCCAATGTTTAGAAGTCTGTAGGAGGGTCACCCTGCAGAAGTAATAATGAAAATTAAGAGTGGCAGGTCCCAGACCTTGTTGTAATTGAATTGTGGCAGACTGAAACAACCAGCAACTCAAAATGATATAGGGGAGGGGAGGGGCTGGCTGGTGTGGATATTGCTGAGAGTAAGGAGTCATTATAGCATGAGTGATATTACCGTACCCCCAATGATTGCTCTTCGATTGGCAAGCAACGATCGGTGCTGAAATCAAAAACAAAATCAAATCAAAAAAGAGGGTTGATGAACAATGTTGTTTGTGTATGGGTGTGTTTGTTTTGTTCCCATTTTTGAATAACCACCAAGTCCTCAATGATACCTTAATAATTCCCCGTCTTGTTCACATATGTTTATAATCCCAGCGATTGCCTGATTGTTTGGTGTAATGAGCCTGTTGCGTATGATGAAGAGCTGACCTTGAACGCAGCAGCAACCCTCCCTGTGAGAGTGAAGTCATATCTGACCTTTTATCATGCAATCTCCTCTCCAAGTGATTCCAGCATCGAACTTAGACGGTATTACCATCAGCAATGTGCTTGCCTGAGTGATTAAAAAAAAAAAAAAAAAAACTTTAAGGAGGTTACGGATAGTTTGATTCCCTCTAGTGCATTCTCTCCCTGTTACACTCAGTTGCTGAAAATGCTGCATTTCCAAGAAGCCTGCAGTATCGCTCTGGCACAGTAAACGAGTGAATATCTAGGCTGGAATGAGAAGAAAAAACTGGTACAAACTGGAAATGATACTTTACCACTTATCTTTCTCAAGCCTTTCTGCTTCATTGGGTCTGTAATTTTTTCTGGAAGCTAGTATGGGACTGTTTGAAATCACCGGAAAATAACTTTAGGCAAAACTGAGTTCATTTTGCTTATCTAAACTGATAGAGGCTCATATATCACTGGAAGGGAAAATAGACTAGGCAATGTTTCAGCTTCCGTTTTAGGTCTGCGGTTTTTATTAAAAAGCACCGTCAGTTCCAGCAAGCAGTAACGTTAATTAAAGGTACCAATTATTCAGAGGACACCGTCTAACTGCTAATCCTGAGGATATTGATTGAACTGTCTGGGCGTCACCCTGACTTTGATTGGCTTGGTCTTTAGGGGCCTCCGGATTGAAAGGTAGGCACAGATAAATAATGGCATACTGAAGCCATGTTAATAAAGCATGTCAGCCACCTGCATGACTTCATTCAGTCCAACTGGCCAAACCCACAGCATAACATGTCAAGCAGCATTTCAGGTTGAGTCTTTGTTGAACACATTCATAAAATAAATTTATGTTGCTTTATTTAAAGAGAGCACTCCAGTTTCATTGGAACAGAACAAACAAGGGGATTTAGAAATGGTTTCATATGGCAGATGAGTCGAAAGGAGGAAAAACAGTCACAAGTTAACCTAAATTCTAAGAAACATTTGAATTTGAAAAGTGCCAAGCTATGAAGGCACGCAATGTTTGGACACTTTGCACCAAGGGACAGATTTGAAAAAGCTGATGACGTCAACGCAGGCAGAAAGTATACACAAAGTTTATTCAAAAGTGAGCTGGTAATGTAACTCTCCGCAGAAATCAAGTGTCACATTTCTCCACTTTCTGTTAATGCAGCGTCTGCAGAGTGTATGTGTGAGCTCACTGTTAAAAACCTCATCCATCAAGATGAGTAACAACAGAGCCAATCGCAGCTCTTTAAAATGAATTAAAGCTAATTGAATTCTACTATGCCGATGACAGAATGCTCTCAGATGCTGATTTATCTTGTGATTGGTCATGCTCGTCAGCTGACCCCTGACCTCAGGAAGCATATAAAACAGCAGGAAGTTTACACAAGCCCGATTCATAAGTGATGGGAGACACAGGGCCAATATACCCTCCCGGTTCCTGCGGTCCAGGCAGTCCACTTTAATCTGATAAATGGGTCTTTGTTTCACATTAATTTATACAACATGTGGATGTGGGTCTTTCACAATACATAGGCATCTATGCACACTTACTTATGGAGAACAGTCGTAAGGTAAGATGAAATTGTATGACAATATTGATCATGTGAGTCCTGTCCACAGAGGACATAAAACACAAACACTGAAATTCAATTTGTTCAAATTAGAAATACTTTTTCACATCATGCAACAAGACAGCGGTTAGAGGCATTTTCTCAAATTTATTTTGTTCGATTCCAGGAATGGAATTTGCTGGTAAATATAGTTGTGACTAATGCAGTGGAAAAGCAAAACCATAATGTTGCTCTGAAGTGGAAAACAACCCACAATTTTTGGAAAGCGAGTATATCTGGCAACGCAGCGCAGTTTAGATTGGAGGCTCGTTGTGCTTCCAATGTGAAACCAGCTGCATGAAATCAACTTTTATCCAATAACGGTGCAGATAACACACCGTCAAAATCGGAGGTAATATTGTGCAGATGATTTGTGGTGGAGATGTTAACCTTTCTTGAATATCCCATTCAGCCTGAAAGTTGTAACACAAAAACTCAAAGGACTGGCTGCAGAACCATTCGTTACACCTTCTTATAGGTGAAAAGACTGGAGCAGTGCGCTGCTGTTTGAAGCGTGAATGCGTCTAAGACTTACAGGGCCAGGACATATTGAATCTTTGACCTACAAGATGAGAGATCATTTTGAACCTCTCCTTCTATTATGGGTTTCCTTCCACAGGTGAGTGGCTTTGGTGGGTATCTGGGGGGCGGTTGGTAGGGGAGAATGGGGGGGTGAAGGTGAATGGAAGTGAGCTTGTAGCTCCTCTGGGACGGGATAATTCGAGGTGGGTACCTGGGAACGGCTGGGGGTTCATGGTTCACGGTGACTGGTTATTACGGGGAAGTCTTTGGCGTGTCAAAGGCTTTGCCGCCGTCTCCCGAACCGCTAACGCATGGGAACTGACATCATGCATCTGTGTCTAATGCCGGGGTCGGGTAAGGGATACGACTTGACCCCTGGCCTTTGGTGAAATTCAGCCATTCGTCACGCATCGCTGGATCAGGGGCTCCTGCTCCTGGCACATCTGTTCATAATGCAGGTAGCGTGTGGGGGCCGGGGCTTCTGTGAATCCGAGGCGATCTGCTGATGTATAGAAATTGATGGCAGTTGAGCCGTGTGCTTCGTGAGAGACCCTCAGTCTGCTGAGGTTGTATATCTTAGGAGGTTTAACCACTCTAATGACTCAGAGGAAATTGAACTTTGAACTTTGAAAAGTCTCAAAGAACCATGATAAGATGCTTTGAGAGATAGTCGTCAATGCTTGAGCGATCTAGCTAAGCCGAGGGATTTATTTTTGTCTGTTGATGCACTCGGCGTCCATCCATCTTCACACTTCAAATAATGTCATGATTGTTGCGAAGTGTCCCATTTAGCTGTCTACTGGTGTTTAAAGTGATTATGAAAAAGAGTCTTTAGGGAACATCAGGTGTTTACATTTTCCAAGATGGATGGCACTAGCTCTCTTCAGCTTGAAAACTTTGTGTACATGTTACTTTTCTGTTTGGCTTTCTGTAATGCCAGACTTCCATATGCCCACATAGTGCTTTTGATTCACACCATTAACCGTCGCTGTGTTTTGACTTGTTGAAGGAGTTACGGCGACAGCAGAAAAAATCTGCATCCTCTCCATTTCTCCAGTCGGTCAGAGAGGTCAACCCTCTGATTGACACTGGGATTGTGACAGGCAGGTGACCCCTGACCTTTAATGAAGGCTCAATCGGAGAACCATGACCATTCAGGATTGACATTGACATGATCTGCTTAGGGGTGGGAACTCCCACAGAATGCATTTTCCTGTTTGCCATCAGCTGCATTGAACAGAACGGCAACTATTGAGTGACCTTGTTGCTCTGAGCCGATTGAGAAGGAAAGCCCTGCGGAGAATCCTCTCTCCATCTGATTAAAATTCTCCTAGAGGGGCTACAAGAAGATCTGAAGTCACCAGCGGTGATCCACAATGACAGTTAAATTACAGGAATTCAGATGAAGAAGATACAACGGGCATCAATCCCCCTCAAGGAGACGCCTGCCTCTGTCTCCGTCCTAAGCTATCTGCTTAAGTCATATAAATTATGATAAATGGTGCTGGGGTGGAATTTTCGTGCTGCAACAGGCTTTTTCCTCTCCTTTTGAGGAGTGCCTCTGATTGGTTTGCAGGATCTCATCAGCATCCATCACTGAGGGTGTTCACTGTCAAAGTAATCACTGTAGATCTTATCAAAGTTTTGATCCGCTGGCCAAATCGCAACCACACTGCTGATCGGAGAGTTTAGCTGACAAGAGGGAAAGTTGTTTTTCCAGCTCTGGAAACCACCAGGTACCCTAATTTTAAGTGGAAGTCTGGGAAGCTACTTTGATAATAAAGAAGAGGTTGATTTTGCTCTGAAGTCATTTTCTTGACACCATGCACCAACTATGAAGTTAAATTATTTACCAACTATTTAATCATACTCTAGCTTGCAGCAAATAGGAAATAGGAAAGCCTGGCTTATGTAGACCAGTGAACAGTCTTCATATCTAGCTACATTATTTCCATTGGATCAGGTTTATGCATTTATCTCCATATTCCATAAACTGATGAACAGTCCAACCCTCCACCTGTTTCCATCAGAGAGCCAAGCCCTGTCCCTTGCGCTCACTTGGTTTTTCCCTACTTGTGGAGACACCCGGTGCACTTGGGTTCCTGACAGCAGTCATGTTTTGTGTCCATGTCAGATTCTGGGAACTGATAGACGAGGAGAAGTTGTTTTCAAGTGTTTTTTTTTTTTTTTTGGACAAAGGAATAGACTGCAGCTGTGGCAGTTGTAGCGTTCAGGCCTTTGACACTGTTTTGATTCCCACACACAAAGGCAGAACACTGCAGCAATGCGTCAGTGTACACATGCAGGATAAATCGAAAGAGATGGACACAGTCACAATTTGGGGAAATGAGGGATGAAATTCAATAAAACGCAGCAGAAGGCACAGTAACGGAGTTGAAGTTACAAATGGGACTTGGCATGGGAAGTTAATGAGCTGTGGCACGTGCCTGACAAGCCCAAGTGGATTCGGCTCCGTGATAATGATGGTGGATGAGAATGGAGCGGGATGAGCTGAATTGTCTGGCGTGTAGCGTAATGTGCCGTCTTTACAGCGCTCCATCTTCTAGTCTGTCTTTGTCTCGCTGTCTTTCTCTGTCTTTTTGGCACGCTCATCATTTGAATAACTTATTTAGCTGATAGCATCTGCTGAGTAATTCCACACAGCTATTTGTTTGCACTGTGAATAGCCGTCTTTCAGTAAGACAAGCATGGATGGATATGGAGAACTACATGAATTGTCCCCTTATTAGGTAACGCAAAAGTGACAGTGTAAAAGAACATCTGCACTCTAGAGGTGACTTACTGCTGATCCATAAGGATAGATGAGTGTGATTTAAAGCTTTGACATATCTATATTGTTATCATGAATTGAGGTGCATCAATAAATGAAGAAATGATCATTGCAGAACCCTCCTTTGTCCTGATAAAGAGCTTTCTGGTGTCTCTGTCAGACACAAAAAACATGAAGCTTGTATAGCTGTTTCCCAGACAGACATACTGTAATGGTGTTTTAACAGATGATCAATTATTTAGGTTCACATATTCCTTCCAGCTGGTTATTTTTTTGCTCAACATGGCCATATTCCCCATGTGGAAGATGTACTATGAACCTTAAGATTGTAGGTTTGAACTCTGTCCTGCTGCTCATGGAGCTCAGGATCACAGACAGCAAAGTAGCTGGAAGCAGGAAGTGGGATAAATCATAGCCAGACTCTGGTATGTTTTTTTTTTTCTATGGAGGTAAATGCCTAGACTAGAGAAATGTAATTTGATTTATTATTTCCCCCACCCACTGAGATAGAACTGTGTGACAGGAAATAATGGGAGATGGGAGATAAGATGTGCGTGTGTGTGTAGAGAGAGAGTGAGTGTGTGTGCTACTCACCCTGACTGCTCTGTTCATAATGAGTAGTAATGCTTCAAATTTAAAACTTAAACCCTACCCACAGAATGGACAAAACATGGTAAAAGAACTAAAATAGTAACTGTACTGCATTAACTCTTCACTTTTATCTTAGAACTTCAATAGCGACTGATTCCACTGCCTGTTTGATCATAGCAAACATTCCACAATTTGGTAAATCCTCTTATGTGGTCCCACCACAATTTAAGTCATTGTGTACGTTTGGTTAATGTAGAGTGTTCCTTTGTTCCTTCGTGCCTCGTTCACGTAACCATTTTGCGCTGGGAAAACAGAATTTTAACATGCCACCTAACAAGTCGTGTTCATTTCACGTATTTGTGTGAGATCAGGTTGACCTGCTTCTTAATGCCTGTGGCTTTACAGATGCTGGTTCCTCCAGCCTCAGGCTATGAATGCCGTTTCATCAAGATGAGTGGCACGTGTTGGGGCGTCACCTTGCCCCAACTGAGGGGCAGGAGGACTGGACTAGCAAACATGTTGTTGCCTCAAGGTCAAAAGTTGCATATGTGTAGCTTTAAACACAAGCTTGTCAATGTCACTTCAAAGACTACCTGATTGTCTCTTTTCCTTCCCCTCGCTTCATCACTCTCTCCTCTCCTCCTCTCCTCTGTTCTTCCCCTCTTCTCTATACCAGGCTGTGTAGCAGTTGTTATTTCTGGACCTGCCGCTTCATCCGCAGCGTGAGATCATGCACCACTGATGTCCTTCTGTTATGGAAATGGACCTCTCGCTGAGCAAGTCACACTCCGTCTCCTCCTCCGATGCCGAGTCACTCCACATTACAGAGACGGACAGCCTCAGTAGTGCTGACTCCAACGCTGTACTTGTGCAACTATACAGTAATGTATGGATTCCAGTCGACGGTTTCAGAGACTGAGCAAGAGTCTCCAGCTGCTTTGACGTGGAGCGTGACTACGGCAGAATTCCTCACCTCTCTTTTCAGGGGTGGCTAACCCTCTCGATTAATCTCTTGGAGTGAGCTGTTGAAAGTGAAGGAGGGCGCCTATGCGGTTCAGCATTTATCAGATCCGCCCTTTGGTGCCTGGCAGCTTATTAGCAACCCCATTATTCAAGTTTCTGCCTTTTGTTTTTCCTCACTTTCACGGGCTTGTAGAAGTGTCGGCCGCAAGCATGCGCTGGGTTCACAGATGTTATGAGTGCACGCAAAATCAGAGCAGCTGCCCCGATGGAAAAATAATATGGTTTTATTTCTAGTGGTAACATGTGCAACACACAAATCAATCAATCGGGGGTTCAATCGTGCATCAGGCTGGAAAATGCCATGCCCATTGTTCGCATGCTATTTCAGTAATGATTGTCAAAAATCTGCAACCAGTTAATTGGGATCTTGTTCCATTACTTTCACTGGAGTGTAGGATATGGCAGCCTGTTGCGCTCTTTGCATGTTTTTTGAATTAGATGATTTCTTCACTTCTTTTTGCCTTCTGTACTAGTTGCTACAAAGAGGTACATTTCAGACAGTATTTCAGACAACCTTGGATACAACCGATCTTCAAGCATTGTTTTTGAGACGTTTATTCCTGTAGTCTTTCAAAACAAAGTTGTAACTGGGAAGCTTTGAATAGCTGCAATCAACTTTTCACCTCTTTTGCAGTTGCCAGGTGGAACTATTGTTCATAGGAAGAAGTCACATCAGTAGGGAAACAAGGAACTCGGATTGGCTGTTGACAGCCAAAAGTTAAGCCGTGGCCAGCTTGTCTTGGCCGCCAAACTTGTTGACTGTCCACACACAGCTCTATACGAAATGAATGGACTTTGATGATTTGTTGATCTTGTTGCTCGCAGTCTAAACGCACAGTTCAACAAACAAGCAAAGAAAGAACAATGTGTTATGGAGACAAAATAAAAAGCTGTGGCAGTAGTGACAGTATATTAGTATGTTAGAGTTGGCTCTGTGAGAAGATCATATCCCATGTATGTGGAATGACGAGAATCACAGGTTAACCACCCTGACCCTGGCCTTTCCCCAGTGCATTTAACATCAGTGTGACAAATGCATAACATCTGCAGCACTAATAAGGGACAGGTTGTTCAGAGGTGTGTGTGTGTGTGTGTGTGTGTGTGTGTGTGTGTGTGTGTGTGTGTCTGTGTGTGTGTGTGTGTGTGTGAAAGATTGAGTTAGAAAGAGCACACATACACACACACCACCCCAACAAACATACACACACACGCCACAATCCTCGCCACCTGCGTCTTGTATAACAGAGACACTGTATCAGGTGTTGTGTGACAGGATTACAAGTCAAACGCAAGGCAAAGATTGATATATTTTTGGAATGCATCAAATGAACCGGACAAACATTTTATCACCCGTATCTTTATGGAGGATTTACGTGCATCTTAGAACGGGCCAACGCTTACACGGAAACACATTTCCTTTTGACAGCAGGAAGAATTCAAGATTTCTTATACACTTAAGTCCAAGAGAGTTGTAGCTGCAAGATCTATGGTTTTTCACAAGGGCAATCCCTTCCCATGTCCCCTATAATCATGTCTCATGTCAGATATTACGCTTGTCTAGTATTTGTCACCCAATGACGCGCTCTTTGGCTCATCACACTCATTAAGTTAATTTACTGCTGAAGCTCTGTAGTGGGGATAGTAAGGGATACACCTCATCTCTCTTTCCCTCTCACCCAGCTCTCTCTTTTCTCCCTATTCTCCACCAGTGAGGAGCACAGTGAGGCTTTACAGCTCAATGAAAAGCCTGTAGCGCTCGGCTGGGCCATCGTGACAGTTTAATTGGAGAGGCGTAAATCAGCCCCGCGTGTCAAGGAGAGGGGTAATTATTTCCCTCTGTCTCAGCTACCAGCAATCCCCTCTTTCCCTCCCACATTTTAGACACTTTTTCCTCTCTGTCTCTATCTGACTCATGCATCACAAGACTCACACACTCTTGAGCTGCGATTTTACCAACAGGCCCGGCTCTCGTTTTACCTTTTAGCCCCGGCGCTAAAGTGTGAAATCCTTCACATCCTGTTTCCTACCTACAGTAAAATGTCACGAGCGACAGTCGGCCCCGGAGCAACACAAATGCGTCCATTCATGGAAATGCAAACGGGGCATAATTTACCTCTCTGGAGCTGAGTATGGAAATAGAATACGCACAAAGGCATGTGGCTAGTGGACAACATGCGGTAACACATATCATTAATTTATCCAGGGGCCGAAAAATCTGGCCAAGTTTTTCGAGACCTCCTCTGGTTTGGGTTTGGCACTGCGCTTCAGTTCTAGATGTACAAGCGAAGTGATGGGATAACACACACAACCCATCTTGAGGTTTGTATAAGCTTTTGTGTCCATGCAGGTTTGGCATTGATTAGCCCCTCTACATAGCGCTTTTAACCCCCTTTGCTGAGCAAGCGTTCCCCATTTAAAGAGGCGGTGCGTTCAGTGCAAGGTTTTTTTAAAAGGTCTGAACATGATACACTCTCTACACGGGGGGTTTGCGTGCTCCCGGTTGGAAATGGAGGGAACCTCTCCGACCGAAAGCATATAAACATCTCTGTTAAAGCTGACCGCATTGGATATGAAGCCTCTCCTACAGTATGGCATTTCCTTGCTATGTAAATTGATGATGAAATCCATAACTTCTGGAGCGAGGCTAGCCATGATATTACAAGGAGGAAATTTGAATGTATGAGCAGTTTGGGGAAGAATGCATCCGCAAAGGGAAAACAAATGACTCAGTGAATTTTTCTTAGTCATTTTCAGTATTAAACTTCATATCTGAGCTATAATTTCTTAGCGCAGTTTGAAATATGTTGTTGCGGTTGTTCCAGCACATCGGATTTATCATTGCGGAAAAAATGGCAATAATGATATTTAATATGTGGGTGAAAAGAGAAATGAATGGAAAATGTCTGGTTGATTTAATTCATATCATTTAAGGGAAATTAGATATGACTGGAGCAAGAATTTGAGTGTCCACAGATAAACAGCCTGGACTCTGAAGGTCTGACCTTACTGGTAGCACACTGCCTTGTCTCTGTGTATCTGCCTATGTGAGGTATAAGTCCTCCACCTCGCTGCTGTTTGAGCTGCTCATGTTAAAGTGATCTGTCCGCTGTCTAGTTAGCGAAGGGAGGGAGGGAGGGAGGGAGGGAGGGAGGTGAGAGAGGGAGATCATGGAAGGGAGGGGTTGTCGAGGAGGAGGAGGAGGAGGGGGACTTCAGAAGGGAGTGTGTAATAGGACACCAGCCCTCTCTCTTTTCGCTCTCCTCCCTCTCTCCTCTCCTCTCTCTCCTTCACTCTCTCAGTCAAGCCTGTCCTGTGGGCAGTTAGATGGACTAGCAGCATTTTTCTTCTGTGGCAGAGTCACTGGAGGACCTGCCTGGAGCCAAAGTGTTTCGAAAGGGGGATAAATAAATAAGAGCTGGGTCTGGTTTGGTACCTTGGGCAGTTGGAGTGGGACCAGCGCCGAGGGAAACCCCCCTATAAGGTGAGTCCTGGACCAGGGACCGGTCTCTATAGGTAGTGAGTCTACTTACTGTAATAGAGGGGATCACACAGCAGATGGAGAGAGGAGCTGGTAGGCAGGAGGCTAACAGGTGCAGGGTGTCTCTGGTGAGAATTGATGAGATCAGAATTGCTGGAAGCATTAAGACTGCTCCAGAGTCTGCCAAAAGACTTCATTTCACTTGCTGCTACTTCCTCTAAATCATGTGTGGTTAATGTTACATTAGACTGCTCTTTGGTGCATTTCCCTTGTGAGGGAGTGGTGACGGGTGGTGTATTATCTATTTTAAATATGAACTAGTGCCTGTTTTTTATGAATGTCTGCCACTGATGTTTTAGCGTTTTCTCGGAGAATATCCAAAGTATGAATCATGACTTTGTTGCAGCTGCTGTGTTGTCCTAAAGCTAAAGCCAAAACACACAGAAGAAGGAAGGTTCTTATTGGGTTATTTGGTTAGGGCAGTGGTTTTCTATCTAACTGTAATGACTCAGAGAACCCTCTTATTTGTGCAAATCAGAATAACCCAGTGCAGTTCTTAAAAAAGTTCCTTTAAAACTGCTGGTTTGCATTCTTAAGGGTTCTTTTAGAATGTTGCTATAAAAACTTTCTAAAACTTTATTGCACCAAAAAGGGTTCTGCTATGGTAGAAACCTAATAAACCTTTTTCTGGTTCTATGTAAAAGCTTTTTTAAGAACCTTAAAAGAGTTGTTTCTAAGAGATCTAAGATTTGAATGCTGGTTAACAGAGGATTCACATCTTATTTCTTACAGTAAGCCAGCTTTTCATGTACTCTTCCAGCTTTTCTTAGCTGCGCCTGTTAGTCATGTGTGTGTTCGGGAACGTGTGGCTGTAACAGAGCTGCTGACCGCTGAGTGACAGGGTGTGGTGTGAACACACTCCGTCCCGTTAGAACCAGGGCAGAGTGTGTACAGACAGCAGTTCCTTTCTCTATATGGGATTAACTTTTTCTACCATCCGTTTTTATTCATGTTGTCCAAGTAACACCTTAACAAAGTTTGACAGAAAGGACCATTAAAAATAATAAATCTATGAAACCTTGATCCAGATGGGATGACCTCAAATTCTCAAGTGTAATCGTACTGAAACAGGGACAGATGGGAACCAAACAATCACATACTCCTTCAGGGATTTGAAGAAAAACAATTTGGCAACGCAGCCATTAAATGTCACACTTTCATCAATATTAGTTTTTGAGTGGTGCCTCTCAAATGGCGAGATGGAAAATTCATTAGGCTGTGCGCCAAGGAACACACAATAAACACAATTATCATTATACCCCTCTGAAAATACATCTCTCCACTCAAGCTGACCTCCTTTGTGGAGACGTTTAATTGTCGTAGCTGAGATTCCTGGCAGCGTCGGCTCTGCTGGTATTTCTGGGCTGTGCAGGGCTCAGCAAGACAAATTAATTGGAGGATTTATTATTTGTGTTCATGGCTGCAAAAAGTAGAATGCCTCGCTTATTGGGAGACCAATTAATCCACGCAAGCGTTATGGTTCTTCCACAAGCGGCATCCTAAAGCGAGGAAGCTTGGGGGTTTGGGTTCAGGTCATTCATTGTGGGTCCGCCATAATGAAATTGGGGGAGGGACTATGGATTAGCTACATAATTTGTTCGCTCATCCATGTGTCATGCACAAAATATCAGACACCACAGAGCCGATTTTGACAAAATCTGGGGGAATGATGCATCTCACCACTGCATTCCAGCATTGAAAGTCACGCTGATTGGCCCAAGGAGAAACTACAATTAGATTAGAATCAAAACAAGGTGACATTTGTAACTGATTGGCCCAGAAGGGGACTTCATCATTCATGAGGGACGACATGTTTACTGCCTTGTATCTTTGGTGTAGTGATGGTATCACAGGGCAGCGATCTGTCTGAAGCAGAGGAACCTGGTGGGGTGTCATGGGAAGCCTGTGTGCTATCTCAGCCTACAAACTCCTGACACTCACAAGCAGCCAGCCGGGAGCCCGACTCCCTTCTGCGACGACTTTAGCAGCTGTGAGAGCGATGTTTCCATGCCAGAACGAAGAGCTTCTGCCTGGGAGATCACCCAAGATCTCTCTGGGTGTGGAAGATGAGCAGTTTCAGGATGAGGGCTGAAGCTAGAGTAGAACAAGGGGTGAGCCCTGGGAGAGGGTTGGAGGCTGGTTGTGGGTGAGGAAGGAGGGACTTGGGGTGGGTGGGTGTGTGTGTGTGGATGATGCAGGAGGATGAGCGCTGCAGCTGAGGGCCGGGGCGGTCTGCATAAGGAAACCATGCTGTTTTATTTCTCTCAAGTGCAGCCAAAGAGATCTCATTCTGCTGCAGTTTTCCATATGCTATCCTCCTGAACACACACACACACACATGCACTTTTACCACATGATCTGAACAGTAGAATTTCATCTCAGCAATATATCACCCATGCCTTGGTCCACTACACACACAAAACTCAACCTATTTGTACACTACATCCCAAACTGAAAGTTTCATAGTGATCATGCAGCTTTCTTTTTTCTTACCCATCAATCTTTCATCGCTCATCTATAAACCATGAGGGCAGAGATCCATCCTCTTGTACAGACATCGTTTTCTGCTCTCCGTCCTCCATTTTTATATGTAGTTCAATGCAGCATTGTACAACACAGGTAGCATAGCAGCCAATTTAGGTGGTTAAGACAGCAAAGCCTTTCTGTAGCAGAGGAGATTCGCAATGCAGGAGGTAGCGCCCCCGGCAGTACCTGTCCTTATCAATAATTGAGCTGCTCTTGTCCTGTAATGGAAGCAGAGCGAGAGGAGGCAGAGGGGAGTGTTTCTCTGGCAGCTCTTTTGTGCAGATTTATCTCATCCATATTTAAGAGAGATACATCTGCAAGGATATAGTGAGTGACGGAATTTAACCGACATGTTATGCTCTGATCTGTTTCATTCAGCATTGCTTCTGTTGCTGAGTTTGCTGTGCTCTTCATTATTGAGTCGGCATTGCTGGACTTATCAGACTGATAATTTAACTGTAAATGTTGATGAATGTGTTGTATATCTATATGTCCATTCTTGGGTATGATGCATACGTTTTTCCCTTGCAAACTGGATTCACTTCAAAACAATGAATGGTATTGTATTTAATTGAAACAAATATAAAGAGTAACATTTTCATATGAATAAATGTCTGTTTTCCTAATCTCTGTTGCTGATTAATATAACAAAAGTGACTGTGTTGACTCAACCTATATCCGGTTCATAAAATCTTTTACACTGGCTGTTCTAAAAACAAATAGGAGAATGAGCTGGGTAGTTAG